>NC_057713.1:12611738-12627079 GCF_004010195.1 Chiloscyllium plagiosum
GGCCCTTCGGCCCAACAAGTCCACACTGAACCTCCGAAGAGTAACCCACCCAGACCCATTCTCCTAAATTTACTCCTGACTTAATGTACCTAACACCAGGGGCAATTTAACACTGCCAATTCACCTAACCTGCAAGTCTTTTGGATTGTGGGAGGAAACCGGAGCACCAGAGGAAACCAACACAGGCACTGAGAGAATGTGCAAACTCCATACAGGCAGTTGCCCGAGGCTGGAATAGAGCCCAGGTCTCTGGCGCTGTGAGGCAGCAGTGATAGCTACGCCACTGTGCCCCCACTAAATTTTCATATAACTGTGTTTTATTTGATATTTTATAATCTAAGCATGCTCTTTTGAAGCCAGGCAACCTAAACTAACACATCACTTTTTTTTCACTGGCTACTTTTTAGATTCTAGGCTGATGTGAATCAGGACCAAGGTATTTGCCAGCATGCAGCTCAAACAATTTGCTCAATTGGAGCAAAGAAAAGGTCATTTACCTGGAATGTTAACTTTGTTTCTGTTTCCACTGATACATGATATTCCTGTTGAGTATTTCCAACATTGTCTGTTTTTAAAATTATGATTTTGTTCTGTGTCCACTCTGCCTATTGATTGTGAAAAGTCTTGAGAGACAACTGACACTGAGTCTCTTCTTCCTTGGGAACTTGAATGTGGTCTTAACTGTGGAAGAAATCTGGATAGCTGCAAAGATTCTGCTCTGCTAGACTTGTCAGTGGTCACTTTTGACAAACCAGAGCAGCATGAAGTTTCTAACTTGCTGATTCCTTGTACATTGACTAGACAAAGCTCAGGAACATGGGACTAAAACACTGCCAGAAATAAAGCGGCAACCTCCTTCAAATAGAGTGAGCTGCAATATCTCATGTTTTTTATAATGATGAAACACTGACTCATCCAGGCTATAAAAATAGACCAAAGATTCTTATCTCACTACAGCTGTAGGGATTTTTATTTACTTGAACCTCAGGTAAGGTGGGGTTGGTATTGTCAGTTGTGCCAGATCTGGATGTGACATAATTGCCTTTCAGTCACAATGTTTGTGTACTGCAGATATTTGTGTTCCTCATGCTATGCAGTGCTGAGGGAGTGGCACACAGTGGGAGGAACCATTTTTTGGATGCCCCTCAAGAGGCACTATTGCAAAGAAAAGCAGAGTTCCAATCATTTTTTGTACCAGTTAATAAAGATCGCTAAAACAGACTTTCTTGTCATTGTCACATTGCTGTTTGTGGTTGCTTGCTGCACAAATGAAATGCAATTTATATTAAATATGAAAGAAAGGGCTTGCATTTATATTTCGTAACTGTAGGATGTATCAAACGCTTCACAGCCAATGAAGCACTTATTGAAGTGTAGTAGCTGTTATAAATGAGGAAACTGCAGCAACCAAATCGCCCACAGCAAGCTCCCACAAACCACAGTAAATGACAAGTTTTTTTTTGTGATGTTAGATGAGTGATAAATATTGGCCAGCACTTCAGATTTTTAAAAATATCTTTAGGATCTTTCCCTCAGTTGCTGCATCTGAAAGGTAGCACCTTCAACCATGGATCACCCCCTGACTGGGTTGTCAGTGGATCTGTATTATCTGTTCAATGGGACTTGAATCTACAACACTGATTCAGATGTAAGAATGCTGTCAAAGGCAATTTAAACCTAATCCTAATGGCAATTCAGAAGACTATAACCAGACTCCAATTTCAATCATTTTCATCCAATTAAGTCTCCTGGGCCAAATGTCACTTATTCTGTAAGGTAATGCTAAAGTCTGAATGTCTCAGTTGAAGAAAATAATAAAGGGTCAAGTGCAAGGTATCAATGATTCAAGTTGCTGTATTAAAAGGAGGTGAGACTTGTGATCTCAAAGCATAATGTTGTCATTTTCAGTAACTTGTTTAAGATTTCCTGCCTTATTTTCTTTGCTCTGAATTTCTTCTGTTAATTAGAATGTTACAGCGTAGTACAGGCCTTTTGGCCTTCGATGTTGCACCAACCTGTGAAATTAATCTGATGGCCATCTAACCTCCACCATTCCATTATTATCCATATGTCCAATGCCCATTTAAATGTCCTTGATGTTACGAGTCTACTATTGTTGCAGGCACCCCCTACTACTGAGTAAAGAAACTACCGCAATATCTGTCCTATACTCATCACCCTTCAATTCAAAACTATGTCCCCTCATGTTAGCCTTCACCATCCGAGGAAAAAGGCTCTCACTGTCCACCCTATCTAACCCTCTGATTATCTTATAGGTCTTGATTAAGTCACCTCTCAATCTTCTTCTCTCTAACGAAAACAACCTCAGTTCCCTCAGCCTTTCCTCGTAAGACCTTCCTTCCATACCAGCAACATCCTAGTAAATCTCCTCTGCACCCTTTCCAAAGCTTCCACATCCTTCCTAAAAACAGTGACCATGACTGCACGCAGTACTCCAGGTATGGCCTTACTGGTGTCATGTTTCAGCTGTACAAAACCTTGTGGTTCTGAAACTCAATCCCCCTACCAATAAACGCCAACACACCATATGCCTTCTTAATAACCCTATCATTCTGGGTGGCAACCTTTAGGGATTTGTGCACCTGGACACAGAGTTCATCTACACTGCCAAGAATTTTATCATTCTTGTTACTTCTTCCAAAGTGAAGTGCATCATGCTTTTCCGCATTAAACTCCAATTTCTACTTCTCATCCCAGCTCTGCATCTGTGTCCCTCTGTAACCCACAACATCCTCTGGCACAGTCTGTAACCCACAACAACTCTGCCTACCTTAGTGTCATCTGCAATCATGCTTTTCCGCATTAAACTCCAATTTCTACTTCTCATCCCAGCTCTGCATCTGTGTCCCTCTGTAACCCACAACATCCTCTGGCACAATCCACAACTCTGCCTACCTTAGTGTCATCTGCAAATTTACTAACCCATCCTTCTACATCCACCTCCAGGTAATTTATAAAAATGACAAACAGCAGTGGCCCAAAACAGATCCTTGTAGCACACCACTGGTAAGCCCAAAACAGATCCTTGTAGCACACCACTGGTAACTGAGCTCCAGGGTGAACACTTCCCATCAATCACCATCCTCTGTCTTCTTTCAGCAAGCTAATTTCTGATCCAAACCGCTAGACCATCTTCAATCCCGAAACTCCATATTTTGTGTAATAGTCTGCTGTGTGGAGCCTGATCAAATGCCTTACTGAAATCCATATACACCACATCATCCATTTTATCTTCATCTACTTGTTTTGTCACCTTCTCTCAGAACTCAATAAGGTTAGTGAGGTACTACCTACCTTCACAAAACTGTGTTGACTATCCCTAATCAAATTATTCCTTTCCAGATGATTATAAATATTATAACCTTTTCCAACACCTTACTCACAACCGATGTAAGGCTCGTTGACCTATAATTACCCGGGCTGTCCAGACTCCCCTTCTTAAACAAGGAAACAACATTTGCTATCCTCCAGTCTTCTGGCACAACTCCTGTTGAAAATGATGACCTAAAGATCAAAGCCAAAGGCTCGCCAGTCTCCTCCCTGGCTTCCCAAAGAATCTGAGGATAATGATTATAATGACAGTGAAGCTACCACCATCCAATATTGAGGTTCCCCCTAGTCTCTAATCAGTTGAAATGCTGAGATTTCACTTATCTCGCTGTGAAAAACCTTTAAGAATTTTCACCTCGTTTATTGAGATATAACCTAGGTTTTTTACCGGTATAATAACTTTGTAATTGTTCAATATCCTGGCTGGTTTTGAAAATCTAATTTTATTATTTTAGAATTGCTGATAGTTTTCGTAATGATGACCATGAAGCTAACTGTAAATGTTAGGGTTATTAACTGAATTTGGATCCTATCAACTGCAGTGGTGGATTTGAACTCTGTCGCCAATGTTAGCCTGGGTCTCTGAATTTACAATCCAGTGACTGGCAAGATCAAAACAGATCTTTTGGAAAATGCAAAGTGTATTTTGCCTGTTCCTTTTAAAGTTTAAACTTGTGAAGCAAATTTGCACCTGGATAACATTAATAACTTGCTGATCATTTGTGAACAGATGAACATCCATGAAACGATCAGAGAAATCTTAGGAGAATCAGTTCAGGAAGAACTAGGGGTTTCTTCACAAACTTTATCTGAGGCTGATCTCATAAAAGCATTACAACGCCGAGGCATTGTGGATGATGTCATGAAGGAACTCAAATTTTTAACAGTAAGTTTTTCATTGCATTGAATAGGATATTACCTAAAATTTCTCTAAAATCAGAGCATCAAAAGCTCATTTTATAAAGAGTTATTGCTTTTATATTTAATAATTACTGACGAGGTTGTTCTAAAGTAATATGAATCCCAGTAGCTCCATTAAAACAAATACACATTTCGGGTTAGAAAGCAGGCAGGTGCAAAGTTCCAACAAGGTTCCCCAAGTTCCCTTCTGTGCACAGGTTGCACTAGAGAAACTTGGAATGGTTACCGTACATGAGGAGTCCATTTGGGCCATCATGTTCATGCTGGCTGTGTGAAATAGCAACTCCAATCCAATCGCCCACTTTCTCCCAGTAGCCCAGAAAATTTGGTGTCTTCTGATATTTATCCAGTTTTGTTTTGAAAGCCACAATTGAATCTGTCTCCATCACACCCTGACAACACATTCCAAATTCAGGCCATTTGCTCCATAACGTTTGTTTTCATGTCACATTTTGTTCGTTTGCTGTTCATCTTAAATTGATGTCCTTTGGTTCTTATTCTTTCCACAAATGGGCATAGTTTGTCTACTCAGTTCAGATTCCTTGTGATTTTGGACCTTTTATCTGATTTTCTCACTTCTAAGGAGAAGAGCCCCAACTTCTTCAATTTACCAATGTCAGTAAAGCTTTTAGGTGGAACCATTCATATGACTCTTAACTGCATCTTCTATAATGCCTTCACAACCTTCCTAAAGTATGGTGTCCAGAGTTGGACAGAATATTCCAAACTAGGGTGAACTAATGTTTTATAAAAGTTCACTGTAGCCTTCTTACTTTTATACTCCATTCCTGTATTTATAAAGACCAACATTCTGTATGCCTTGTTAAGCGTTTTCTCCATATTGCTTGTTGTTGTCTTCAGTCAGTGTAAGTATGTTCTTAGGACCACCCCCCCCTTCAGAAGCTTGGATTATATTGCCACTTTCCGTTCTTATGAAATGTTACCACTCAATTTTCTGCATTAAAATTAATCTGCCATGTTTCTGTCTATTCCAACAATGTTTTGGATTGCTTACAAGTTTTGTCATCTGCAAATTTTGAAATTGTTGCCAAGTCTTTGTCATTAATGTAAATGAAGAAAAACCGTTTTCCTAGTATTGACTTCTGCAAAACCAATTCTTCAGATTGCAGAATCTCTGGTCCTCCATTCTGGGGGGGAAAAAAAAGCATTCAGTGTGCTCTTTCCTGTCACTCAGCCAAGTTTTTTTGTTATTCATTCTTGGGATGTGTGCATGGCTGGCTGGGCCAGCAATAATGTGTTCTTGAAAAAGTGGTGAGTGGCTTCCTTGAATCACTGCAATCCATTTTGTATAGGGAGTGCTACTAGACGAACAGTTCCAAAATTGTTCATGATGTCTGCATAGTTTCTTTTTCCAGAGCTTGTAACAAGTTATCACTCATGTGACCGCTTGCCTGGATCTAATGATGCTTAAAAATGCTGCTGGAAAAGTGCAGCAGGTCAGGCAGCATCAAAGGGCATAAGCCCTTCTTCAGGAAGGATCTGATGATGCCAATTACACTTATGATGTCCCTGTGCAGAGCATACATTTTAATGTCTTCAAATATTATACCTAAAATATAAAATGAAAATTATTTAGATAACCAGTAGTAACCATAAAGCCCTTTATTAGTTATTTGTAGTTGCTATTAAGCTTTTAATTCTACCTCTAATTCCAGATTGACGAATGGCGATTCAAATCCATAGCATTAGCCAGAGCATTAGTTTAGGAGTTTGGATTATGAATTCAGTGACATTACCACTACACCCTTGCCTCTCTATTACAGAGAAACCTTAAGTATTGGGGAAACTAAGGATAGTTGTACATGAGATATATCAGCAGCTTATTATTGCAAAGATTTATTGCAATTGAAATGTTATATTTCATTTTGGAAAACTGTGATTCTATATTTTCATGTGACCAGTGTTGTTTCCTACATTTTTAAAGAATGGATTAAGATGCTTTTCATTTCCGGGAAGTGCAGGTCAAAGAAGATACATCCAGTTCAAAACCAGCCGCACACTTTATTGACAAGGAGCCAGCTGAATTAAAGAAAAGTGAGTGTTATGGTGTTTTGCTCATTTCATTCTACTAACACTTTATTTGCTTCTGTAAGTTCTACTTGTTTAAAATGTGTTTTGTTGGTATTTGTCTTGTTTTCTTGAATGAATTATTGTTCACAAGATTTGCATATAATCCATCAGCAGCACTTGATGAAGATAAGTAGTGAGCGTACAGTGTTTCCTACTTATACCGTGTGGCACTTGGACCCTTGGGTAAAGATAAAGAAGATCTTGTAGTAACTGTCGGTTCTTAATTTGATTCATATTCTGGTTTCACTTTATTGGTCTCCACTGGGACGGCAAAGGAGCAAGTGATCTTTTAGAACCAAGCTGCTACTTTTCAGGTTAGGGAATCCGTGACCACCACTGGCCTCTGTGGACTAAATATTGAGGATAACATTTATTGGTTAAATGTAATTCCATCAAGAATCTGTGTTGAAGGCGCAGATTTTCCATCAGTTATTTAGCTGCTGATTACAATATTTTTCTTAATTGTTACTAACAATGAGGATTAAACCAATTGAGAATACTGCACATATGAAGGAACCTGGGATGGGCAAGTTGGTTGCTGCAGTTTCCTGCATTAAATTTGTGTCTACACTTAAGGAGTAATTCATTTGCTGTACAGAGTTAGGTTCAAAGGCTGTGAAAGATGCTATATAAATGGTAACTTTTAGTAAAGTATGGCCATTCATGTGTTCCCATTCACATTTCAGCAAGCATTGATCCCACCAGAAGAAACATATACCTTCAGGTTTTGGGCGGCAAAGCTTTTCTGGAGCATTTACAGGAACCACAGCCATTACCAGGGCAAACATGCTCTACGTTTACACTCTTCTTACATTTCCGAAATCAGCGCTTCCGCTCCAAGCCAGTACCTTGTGCCTGTGAGCCTGATCTGCAGGATGGGTTTCTGCTGGAAGTTCACAAAGACAGTTTAGGTGAGCAATGGTCAAAGTAATAAAATTTGTTTGTAAAGTCAACTCATTGAATCCATCTTAAAAGCGGTAACTGGCTTCAAGCAGTGCCTTAACTGACAAGTGAATGCTCCTATGGTACTGAACCATTCATACGTTGAACATGCTAGGCTCCATGCAGCGACTGTATAGAGTACAATGGTGTCAACTGAGATAATGTTAGAAGTCACATGACACCAGGTTATAGTCTAACACGCTTATTTGAAATCACCAGCTTTCGGAGCACTGCTCCTTCATCGGGTGAAGTGGAAGGAAGCGCACAGGCACAATATAGCCTGTGTGCTTCCTTCCACTTCACCTGATGAAGGAGCAATGCTCCAAAAGCTTGTGATTTCAAATAAACGTGTTGACCTATGACTTGTTGTCATATGACTTCTGACTTTATCCACCCCAGTCCAATACCAGCACCTCCACATCATGGCTACAATTGTTTGGGAAACAAATGGCTTCAGTTGCCTATGTTGGTTGAGAGGAAAATGTGAGTTATAGTCTTCAGTCACAACACTAGAGAACTGTAGCTACCGAGGAAACCTTAGTCATCACTCACTATGAAGAGGCCATATTTGGAGGGATAAAGAGAAATTCAATATCAAATATGTTTTTCCTACATTTACCAGAGATTATCTTGCTTCAGGATACTCTATTGTATTAGATTCTTAGTTCCAAGGAATAATAAGTGACTTTAGAAGCATTGACTAAAGGGACTTGGAAAGTTTGAGAGGTTACCCTCTGGTTTTAATCTGTTTGCTCAAATGTCTCCAACTATATTTGAGCCATAGAGCATATCATACTCTGGAGGATCTAGGAAAGGTTACAGGAAATAAAGGGATTCAGCTTTGTTGTAATATTTATGAATGATTTATAAAGTTTGTACCCCAGAGTTATGAGTCAACCTGAATGCAATGTTTAAAATATCTTTTTTGAAAGAAAGCAAATCATTGAGGGAAGGGGAATGAATTAGGGGTGCAGCAGCCAAAAGAAAGTTACATTGCTACTTCTGAGATTGTCTCAAAAAACAGATTTTAAATGGGAAATCCACAAGAACCCATATCATACTATCCACTAACTTTCAACTTTCAATTAGAATAAATACAACATTTTTAACTTGAAATTAGGTCCAGTGACCAAATCTGGGATTTTTCTTGAGATTTCTCAAACTCCACTACCATAACTTTGGATATCCCAATAAGGGAACACTTGGTGGTTGCGATCAAAATATGATAGAGTTCAGACTGCAGTTTGAAAGAGAGAAGGCAAAATTGGATGTAATGGTGTTCCAGTTAAATAAAGGTAATTACAGGGGCAGGAGAGAGGAACTGACGAAAATCAACTGGAAACAGAGCCTAGTGGGGAAGACAGTAGAGCAACAATGGCAGGAGTTTCTGGGTGTAATTGAGGACACAGTAGAGACGTTCATTCCCCAAAAAAAGAGAGCATATCGGGGGGGAGGGGAAGAGGGGAATGTAGACAGCCATGGCTGACAAAGGAAATTGGGAAATGTATCATTAGAAAAAGAGAGCCTATAAAGTGGCCAAGAACACTGGGAAATCAGAAGATTGGGAAGACTGCAAAAACAAACAGAGGATAACCGAGAGAGAAAAAGGGAAGTAGAGGATCAAATATGAAGGTAAGCTAGCCAGTAATATTAGAAATAATAATAGTAAATGTTTCTTTCAATTCATAAGAAACAAACAAAAGTAGAAAATCGGACGCTCCAAATTGATGCAGGAAGGCTAGTGATGGGAGATCAGGAAATAGCTGTTGAACTTAATAAATACTTTGTGTCAGTCTTCACAGTGGAAGATATGAGTAATATCCCAAAAGTTAAGGAGAGTAAAGGGACAGAGTTGAGTATGGTAGCCATTACAAAAGAGAAAGTGCTAGAAAAGCTGAAAGGTCTAAAAGTTGATCAAATCTCCTGGCCCCAATGGGCCACATCCTAGAGTTCTGAGGGAGGTGGCTTAGGAAGTAGCAGAGGTGTTGGTTGTAATCTTTCAAAAATCACTGGAGTCAGGGAAAGTCCCAGATAATTGGAAAATTACTGTTGTAACCCCCTTGTTCAAGAAAGGATCAAGACAAAAGATGGAAAATTATAGGCGGATTAGCTTAACCTCAGTTATAGGTAAAATTCTAGAATCCAACATGAAGGACGAGATTTCTAAATTCTTGCAAGTGCAGTGTCGGATTAGAACAAGTCAGCATGGATTTAGTAAAGGGAGGTCGTGCCTGAATTCTTTGAAGAGGCAAACCCAGTGTATTTTATCTACCTCGACTTCCAAAAGGCCTTTAGTAAGGTGCCTCACGGGAGGCTGCTGAGTAAGGTGAGGGTCCATGGTGTTCGAGGTGAGCTATTGGCATGGATTGAGGATTGGCTGTCTGACAGAAGGCAAAGAGTTGGGATAAAAGGTTCTTTTTCAGAATGGCAGCTAATGACAAGTGGTGTCCTGCAGAGTTCAGTACTGGAGCTTGCAACTGTTCACTCATTTTTCTTATTTATTAATGATCTGGATAAAGGGCCTGGGGGCATTTTGGCCAAGTTTGGCAATGATACAAAGTCAGGCAGGTAGGTAAGTAGTTCTGAGGAGGTGGGGAGGCTGCAGAAAAATTTAGACAGTTTAGGAGAGTCGTCCAAGAAATGGCTGATGAAATTCAATGTGAGCAAATGCAAGGTCTTGCACTTTGGAAAAAAGATACAGGGACAGACTATTTTCTAAATGGTGAGAAAATTCCTAAAGCCAAAGTACAAAGGGATTTAGGAGTGCTAGTCCAGGATTCTCTTGAGGTTGACTTGCAGGTTGACTTGCAGGTTAAGAAAGCAAAGATAGTGTTATCATTTATTTCTAGGGTTGGAATATAAAAGCAGCGATGTGTTACTGAGACTTTATAAAGCTCTGGTTAGGTCCCATTTAGAAATACTGTGTCCAGTCTTGGGCCCCATACCTCAGGAAGGGCATACTGGCACTGGAGCATGTCCAGCAGAGATTCACACGGATGACCCCTGGAATGGTAGGCCTAACATACGACGAACGGCTGAGGATCCTGGGATTGTATTCATTAGAGTTTAGCAGGTTGAGGGGAGATCTAATAGAAACTTACAAGATAATGCATGGCTTAGAAAGGATGGATGCTGGGAATTTATTTCCCAGGTAGGGATACCAGGACCATGGGCACAGCCTTAGAATTAGATGGGGGTCAATTTAAAATGAAAATGAGGCATTTCTTCAGCCAGAGAGAGGTGGGCCTGTGGAATTCATTGACATGGAGCGCAGTGGAGGCCGGGACGTTAAATGTCTTCAAGGCAGAGATTGATTAAATTCTTAATCTCACAAGGAATTAAGGGATCTGGGGAGAGTTCGAGTAAGTGGTGTTGAAATGCCCATCAATCGTGGATTGAATGGTGGAGTGGACTCGATGTGCCGAATGGCCTTACTTCTACTCCTATGTCTTATGGTCTTATAACGGGCATTTCTACAGTGAACCTGTAGATGGCCTGAAGATAATCACAGGATTAATCAAAAACAGAAGGGAACATTGTTGAGATATATCACCATCTCCTGTTCGAGGACAA
Source organism: Chiloscyllium plagiosum (assembly GCF_004010195.1). Lineage (NCBI taxonomy): Eukaryota > Metazoa > Chordata > Chondrichthyes > Orectolobiformes > Hemiscylliidae > Chiloscyllium > Chiloscyllium plagiosum. The sequence continues at coordinate 12,622,617 of NC_057713.1, forward strand.
TTAACATTGGGTTGATTTGCCAGCGACGTTCAGATCCCATGCAAGAATTAAAACTAACTGTAGACTTCTTTATCTACATAGACACAAAATGTAGTATTATCCAATCCGAACACCGAGCTGCTTACTGGATAACTATGCTAATGAAAAATTGGCCTGTAGGCCATGTGATGTGATGCTAATTTTTTTTAATTGGTTATGTATAGGTGATGGCAGTAAGATGGCTGATGCAACAACTTTATTATCAATCTGTGATCCTGTGCACATGGTTCTTATAAAAACAGATACATCTGGAGAAACAACTTTAATGGCTTCACACTACTTGGAATGGCGGTCTTTGCTGAGCTCACCAGATGGAAAAATGAACATGTCTTTAGAGCTATTGGGTGTGGGTAAGAATTCCATTGCATTATCTCAATCTAACATTTCAATTTCGAGATTAGTTCCATATTCACTCATGGGGCATGAAATTGCCTGCTGAGTCAGCATTTATTGCCTGTCCCTAGTTGCCCCTGCGAAGGTGGAGGTGAACTGTCACCTTGAACCACTGTAAACCTGTTCTTTAAGTACGCCCATAATGCCATTAGGGAGGGAATTCCAGAATTTTGATCCAGCCACAATGGACTTGTCTTGTAGCTGTTGGTCAGTTTTGAGGAGTTGGGAGGTGAGTTACTCATTGCAGTATTCCTACCTCTGACCTGCTCTTATAGCCACTGTATTATGTGGTATTAAAGTTCTGAAGTTGATAATTCCAAATTGAGTTGTGAGGCTTAATTTGCTTGCTTGAGGGGTCTTATTTTGATTGCTACAGGCAATAAAGTTTAAATTGTTGTTTCAGTACTTGATTTTGAGAATTTTCTTAAGTTGCCGAATTAAAAGTAACATCAGGTGATTTAGCCACAACAGTGGCAAGTGCACTCTAGTTTCTGGTCAATGTTAGCCCATGGGAAGTTGACTGTGGGGTATTCAATGATCATAATGTTATTGAATTTGGTGGTGGTTAGATTGATGGGCATCGCCTAGCATTTGTGTGGCGCGAATGTTATTTGCTACTTTTCAGTCCAATGTTTTGCCTTCATCTATCTTATTAGAGTCAGATGTACAGCTCAGAAACAGATGTTTGGTCCAACTTGTCCATGCTGACCAGATTTCCTAGTACCTTTTGCCAGCATTTGGCCCATATCTCTCTAATCCTTTCCTGTTCATACACCCATGCTGATGCCTTTAAAATGTTGTAATTGTACCAGCCTCCATCACTTCCTCTGGCAGCTCATTCCATATATACACACACCACCCTCCGTGTGAAAAAGTTGCCCCTTAGGTCCCTTTGGTATCTTTCCCCTCTCACCTTTTAAACCTTTGCCCTCCAGTTTTGTCTATTCACCCTTCCTTTGCCCCTCATGGTTTTATAAACCCCAGAAGGTCACCCCTTAACCTCCAACGATCCGGGGAAGATAGCCCCAGCCTATTCAGCCTCTCTCTATAGCTCAAACTCTCCAACCCTGGCAACATTCTTGTAAATCTTTCATTCAGGAAATTATAATTATCAAGAAAACATAGGGGACTGATTTTCATACAAACAGAACAAGCATTCTTGGTACACTTGCACATTATATATTTTTCAGGTCTAAACAAGAAGGCCATAAAATCAGTTTTACACTCCTACTGCAAAGTTCTCCAAACCTCCATGGTAACAACCACCATTTACGTTAGAATTTAGTCTCCTAGCTCAATCTTACTCTAAAACTAGTAGTGTTGAAAGAAGCATTGACCTTCTGGTTTGGTTAAAAATGGTGAGTAGCAAATAAATTATAACTCAGTTAAGTTAGTCAGCCATAAAATTTACTTGCATATTAAATGAGTTATAACTTATCCTGCTATTCGCTACTCACCATTTTTAACCAAGCCACAAGGTTATACTCATTATTCATCATCAATTCAAAAGTATCTGAAAAGAAGAACAATTTTCAGTGAATGGCTGTGATGAGGCAATTTTGTTATGTGCAAAACAGTAACATATTGAGTTTTTGTTCTGCTGTATGATTGTACTGTAGTAGAGACGAGACAAAAATGAGATCCATGTGAAGAACATTTAATCCATTAGGACAAGTAACATCGCTGAACCAAATTTTTTTCTTGAGTTACTGTAAAATATATTCACCCAGTATTACCACCGCAAAAAAAATTCTAGTAAATTTTGTCAGGCATGATTTCTCCTTCATTAAACCATGCTTGATCATACGTATTTCTAAATGCTCTACCATTTATATCCTTCATGGTAACATTTTCCCAATAAGAGATGTTAGGTTAATTGGACTGTTTTTGTCACTTTCAGTTTTTTTTTAAAGTTTTTTAATTTGGCAGTTTTCCAATCCTCTAGGACTTTTGCAGAACCAAAGGATTCCTGGGGGATTACTACCAGTGAATCCATTATTTCTGTAGATATGTCCATAAATATCCTAGGATGCATTATCAGGTCCATCTGATTACTCTGCCTTTAGTTCTGTTAGTTTCACCATCACTTTTTTTTGTTCTTCACCCCCCCCCCCCCCCCACCCCCCTCCTCTCTTTCCCCCACCCCTTGATACATTAATAATGTTTTCTACTGTGAAGACTGGTGCAAAATATTTATTCACTGCCTCTGCCATTTCCTAGTTTTGGCATTATTATTTTGCCATCCTCATTCTCTAAGGAGGCTGCATTCACTTTAACTTCTGTCACCCTTTTTTTATACATTTTAAAGAAGCATTTGCTGTCTGTCTTGATACTATTTGTAAGTTTAGTCTCAAAGTTTATCTTCTCCCTTTCTTTTGGTAATCTTCTGTTGGTTTTTAAAACTCTGAACAAAAACTACCACTAATCTTTGCAACACTTTTTTTCCTTTTCAATTTGATGCTATGCTTAACTTACCTAACTAGCCACAGTTTGCATATCCCTTCCTAGAATTCTCCTTTTTTATTTTTGCTGGGATATCGTGTTGCTGTTTGCCATGAGCCATTTTCTTCAACGTTTGCCATTGTTCCTCAGCCACTTTTTCTGTTAAACTTCTTGACCTGCCAATCCCAGCCAGTTGTGCCCTCATTCCTCATAATTTTGCATGATAATCTGTGTTTATAAATTTGCAATTTTAGTAACTATATTCTGGGTATTCCCTTTTTTATTTTCCCTTCCTCCCAACTCCACCTATTACCATTAAAATAGAGTTTAAGAAGTTATCTACCTCTCCCAGCATTTTTGAGCACACTGGTATTCCTTTCTAATATTCTTACACTGCTCTCCCCAGCAGCATAACCAAACAACTGTACAAAGAGCTCAGTTCTGCCTTTGTATAGATGCTAGATGTCTGTAATCAATTAAGCTGCTGTAACAAAAATCCACAAATTAGGGTAAATATGTCTTTTAATGATTTAATAATTAGCATGACTCAAAAGTTAAAAGCTGTTGTTGTATTTACACACACTAGCTAACGTGCTATGTGTTTCTAGCAATTTCATTTTTTTTATTGTAATATTTTTTAGAATTCACTTGACACTGAACATTTGCTCAAACAAATTCTTCTACTTTCAGGCACAGAGTCTAAAGTTCCTGTTGGAATTTTGAATATAAAACTTGAAATATATCCCCGGCTGGTGCAACCATTAAATCAAGAAATAGTAAATACTCAGGTATAGTATGTCAAGTTTATTGTCATGGAGGCAGTTTTTCTTTTTGTACTGACAGACAGAGATCAGTGAATTATGATTATTATGAGAGAAAACCATTTCCAATACCATTCAGGTTGAATTAAACTAATGTCCATTTCTGTACATTCCTACTAACTATATTTCATAGAGGCATATAGCACAGAAAATAGACCCTTCAGTCCAACTCATCCATGCTGACTAAGTTGGTCCCACTTGAAAGCATTTGGCCCATATCCCTCTAAACCTTTCCTATCCATGTGCCTATCCAAATGTCTCTTCAATGTTGTAACTGTACCTACATCTACCACTTCCTCTAGTTGTCCATTCCACATAGGAACCACTGTGTGGGAAAAGTTGCCCCCAAATTTAAAGGGGCCTCTCACTATTAAAAAATGCCCCCTAAAGATAAGACCTTTGCTGTTTATTTATGCACCTCAGATTTTATAAACTTCTATAACCTTAACTTCTGAGGCTCCAGCTATCTGTAAGAATAACAGGGTGGTTATGGTAGAGGATTTTAACTTTCCAAACATCAACTGGGACTGCCATAGTGTTAAAGGTTTAGATGGAGAGGAATTTCTTAAGTGTGTATAAGACAATTTTCTGATTCAGTATATGGATATACCTACTAGAGAAGGTGCAAAACTTGACTCTTGGGAAATAAGGCAGGGCAGGTGACTGAGATGTCAGTGGGGGAGCACTTTGGGGCTAGTGACCATAATTCTATTAGTTTTAAAATAGTGATGGAAAAGGATAGACCAGATCTAAAAGTTGAAGTTCTAA
>NC_057713.1:12627109-12628819 GCF_004010195.1 Chiloscyllium plagiosum
GAGTGAATCCTCAGAAGAGTATAAAGGAAGTAGGAGTATACTTAAGAGGGAATCAGGAGGGCAAAACGGGGACATGAGATAGCTTCGGCAAATAGAATTAAGGAGAATCCAAAGGGGTTTTACAAATATATTAAGGACAAAAGGGTAACTGGAGAGAGAATAGGGCCCCTCAAAGATCAGCAAGGCAGCCTTTGGGTGAAGCCACAGAAAATGGGGGAGATACTAAATGAATATTTTGCATCAGTATTTACTGTGGAAAAGGATATGGAAGATATAGACTGTAGGGAAATAGATGGTGACACCTTGCAAAATGTCCAGAAACCAGAGGAGGAAGTGCTGGATGTCTTGAAACGGTTAAAGGTGGATAAATCCCCAGGACCTGATTAGGTGTACCCGAGAACTCTGTCGGAAACTAGAGAAGTGATTGCTGGGCCTCTTGCTGAGATATTTGTATCATCGATAATCGCAGGTGAGGTGCCGGAAGACTGGAGGTTGGCAAACGTGGTGCCACTGTTTAAGAAGGGCGGTAAGGACCAGCCAGGGAACTATAGACCGGTGAGCCTGACCTCACTGGTGGGCAAGCTGTTGGAGGGAACCTGAGGGACAGGATGTACATGTATTTGGAAAGGCAAGGACTGATTAGGGATAGTCAACATGGCTTTGTGTGTGGGAAATCATGTCTCACAAACTTGATTGAGTTTTTTGAAGAAGTGATAAAGAAGATTGATGAGGGCAGAGCAGTAGATGTGATCTATATGGACTTCAGTAAGGCGTTTGACAAGGTTCCCCATGGGAGACTGATTAGCAAGGTTAGATCTCATAGAATACAGGGAGAACTAGCCTTTGGATACAGAACTAGCTCAAAGGTAGAAGATACGGGGTGGTGATGGATGGTTGTTTTTCAGACTGAAGGCCTATGACCAGTGGAGTGCCACAAGGATCGGTGCTGGGTCCTCTACTTTTTGTCATTTACATAAATGATTTGGATGCAAGCCTAGTAAGTTTGTTAGTTAGTAAGTTTGCAAATGACACCAAAATTGGAGGTGTAATGGACTGCGAAGAGGGTTACTTCAGATTACAACAGTATCTTGACCAGATGGGCCAATGGGCTGAGAAATGGCAGATGGTTTAATTCAGGTAAATGCGAGGTGCTGCATTTTGGGAAAGCAAATCTTAGCAGGACTTATACACCTAATGGTAAGGTCCCAGGGAGTGTTGCTGAACAAAGAGACCTTGGAGTGCAGGTTCCTAGCTCCTTGAAAATGGAGTCGCAGGTAGATAGGATAGTGAAGAAGGTGTTTGGTATGCTTTCCTTGATTGGTTAGAGTACTGAGTACAGGAGTTGGGCGGTCATGTTGCGGCTGTACAGGACATTGGTTAGGCCACTGTTGGAATATTGCGTGCAATTCTGGTCTCCTTCCTATCAGAAAGATGTTGTGAAACTTAAGGGTTCAGAAAAGATTTACAAGGATGTTGCCAGGGTTGGAGGATCTGAGCTATAGGGAGAGACTGAACAGGCTGGGGCTGTTTTCCTTGGAGCATCAGAGGCTGAGGGGTGACCTTATAGATGTTTACAAAATTATAAGGAGCATGGATAGGATAAATAGGCAAAGTCTTTTCCCTGGGGTCAGGGAGTCCAGAACTAGAGGGCATAGGTTTAGGGTGAGAGGGAAAATTTTATAAAAGAGACCTAAGGGGCAACTTTTTCAC
>NC_057713.1:12628972-12667040 GCF_004010195.1 Chiloscyllium plagiosum
ACCCACCCATACCCCTACATTTACCCCTTTAACCTAACACTACGGGCAATTTAGCATGGCCAATTCACCTGACCCGCACATTTTTGGATTGTGGGAGGAAACCGGAGCACCCGGAGGAAACCCACGCAGACACGGGGAGAACGTGCAAACTCCACACAGTCAGTCGCCTGAGTCGGGAATTGAACCCGGGTCTCTGGCGCTGTGAGGCAGCAGTGCTAACCACTGTGCCACCGTGCCGCCCACGAGTAATGAAGAGAAACGTGTTAAATGCCTTTTGTCTACCTGTGGTGCAACTTTCAAAGAACTATGTACTTGAACCACCAAGGTGTCTGTTCGACACCTTGACTTCTGCCCTTACCATTAACTATATAAATCCTGCCCTTGTTCATTTTACCAAAATGCAATACCGGCATTTATCTAAATTAAAGTCCATCTGCAACTCTTCAGCCCATTGGCCCAATTGAGCAAGATCCTTTTGTAATCTTAGATAACCTTCTTCACCAATTTTGGTGTCATTTGTAAATTTACTAACCATGCTTCATTAAATTCTCATCCAAATTATTTATATAAATGACAAACCACAGTGGACCCAGCACTGATCCTTGCAGAACATTGCTGGTCACAGGCCTCCACCACCGCCCTCTGTCTCCTGTCGTGAAGCCAATTTTGTATCCAATTGGCAAGCTTTCCCTGAATCTCATGCGATTTTTTTTTAAATGAGCAGTTAGGAAGTTGTTGGTATTGTGCTAAACCGTTCATTGTTTTGGACAAATCGCTTTGTTGAAGGATGATGAGACCTCTATACAAGACTCGTACACCCAGCCAGAGACATTAGTTCTCTTTTGATATACTTCTAGTTCTACCTGAGTACAAGCGTCACTTGACCCAACTGAAAATGCTGTTCTTGGTTCTACTTAACTTGGTCAAACAGATGTTTCCACTTTCCAAGGTTAAAAATCGCACAAGGCCAGGTTATAGTCCAGCAGGTTTATTTGGAAGCACTAGCTTTCGGAGTGCTACTCCTTCAGGTGGTTGTGGTGCACCTGATATATAGCGAACCATCTGATGAAGGAGCAGCCCTCTTAAAGCTAGTGCTTCCAAATAAACCTGTTGGACTATAACCTGGTATTGTAATTTTTAACTTTGTACACCCCAGTCCAACACTGGGGTCTCCAAATCCTTCCACTTTCCAGTTATTTAAAAATTCATATAGCTGCAATAGGTTTTTATTTCGCTCAACGTCACTCCCATAATAGCTGATAAATATACTCATTCTGAATAAGGTGTAATATAAAATGGCTTCTCAACCTTGTCAGGTACTTACCATAACTCCTGGTTATGCTTATCTTTAAGTTCAAACTGTGAATTCAGTTTTCTTTCTGACTTTATCCGTGTCTTTTAATGTGGTCAGTTCATTTCTCCAATGATGTATAATCACACAGATCCGTAGTGAACCCTGGAAGTCATTGTTCTCTAGGATATAGTAAGCAACTTTTTATTACCAAATATACTACGTGACTAAGGCATGACAATGAATCAGTTGTCACATATACTTGATATTGCAATCTGGGGAATGTTACCTTGTATGTTCTCCCACTTTTCCTGAAGGTGGAGTCAGTAGCTTTCTCATGAACTCAGCTGATAGTAAACCACTAATTGGTTTGTATTTCATGTGATTGAATAGACTGCAATTTTCTCTATTTCTCTATTTCATGTGAATTACCTCTATTTCTTGTCATTCCTCACATCAAACAGCAAAACAGGCCACCCCATTTCAATTATAGTCTGAACTCAATGTTCATGGCCCCCTAGATTCATAGCTTCACTTGGAATATCTCAGGCTCCTCGCAGATTAAAAACCAAGACTGTGGTTCTTGCTGTCTCAGAATTGCATAGACTTCTTTCTCCATTGAGTGCGAGAGAGAGGGAGGCTGACTTCACCCATTTCTCAATTCTAACATTAGTACTATTTGCTGAACTAGTTAAAGTGCTAATTTTGACTGATCCCCTTCCTATAGTAAACCTGGAAACATAGACTCATAAAATGCCTACAGTGCAGAAAGAGGCCTTCTGGCCCATTGAACCTGCACCAACGCTCTGAAGAACATCCCACTTAGCCCCCCCCCCCTCCCAAATCCCCATAATCTTGCATGTCTAATCCACCCACCTGCAGATCCCTGGACACATGAGGGGGCAATTTAGCATGACTAATCCATCTAACTTGGACTGTGGGAATATAAACAGAGCAGTGGCAGAAACTAACACAGACACAGAAAGAAAGTGCAAACTCCACATAGACTTTTTTTAAAAAATTGATTTGCAGGACTTGGGTGTCGCTGGCTGGCCAGCATTGATCGCCAATCTCTATTGAGAAGATGGTGGTGAGCTGCTTTCTTGAATCGCTGCAGTCCACTTGCTGTGGGTTGGCCCACAATGGCAGCAGCGAAGGAATTCCAGGATTTTGTCCCAACAATTGTGAAGGAATGGCGGTATATTTCCAAGTCAGGGTGGTGAGTGGCTTGGAGGGGAACTTGCAGGGTTGTGTTCCCAAGTACATGCTGCCCTTGTCCTTCTAGATGGAAGTGGTCTTGGGTTTGGAAGATGCTGTCGAAGGATCTTTGGTGAATTTGTGCACTGCATCTTGTAGAAAGTACACATTGCTGCTACTGAGTGCTGGTGATGGAGGGTAGATGTGGTGCCAGTCAAGTGGGTTCCTTTGTCCTGGATGGTGTCAAGCTTCTTGAGTGTTGTTGGAGCTGCATCCTTTCAGGCAAGTGGGGAGTATTCCATCACACCTCTGTCTTGTGCCTTGTAGATAGTGGATAGACTTTAGGGTGTGAGGAGGTGAGTTACTTGCCACTATATCCCTAGTCTCTGACCTGCTCCTGTCGAGTTTCTGGTCGATGGTAACCCCAAGGATTTTGACAGTGGGGGATTCAGTGATGGTAATACCGTTGAATGTTAAGGGGCGTGGTTAGAGTGTCTCTTACTGGTGATGGTCATTATGTGGTACAATTGTTACTTGCCACTTGTCTGCCCAAGCCTGGATATTGTCCAGATCTTATTGCATTTGAGAACGGACTGCTTCAGTATCTGAGGAGTTGCGAATGGTGCTGATCACTGTGTAGTCATCGGTGAACATCCTCACTTATGACCTTATGACAGAGGGAAGGTCAGTGATGAAGCAGCTGAAGATTGTTGGGCCTAGGACACTACTCTGTAGGACTCCTGTGGGACTCCTGCAGAGATGACTGACCCTCTACAACTACGACCATTTTCTTTTGTGCCAGGTTTGACTCTAACCAGCGGAGTATTTACCCCCTAATACCCATTGCTTCCAGTTTTGCCAGGGCTCCTTGATGCCATACGTGATCAACTGCAGCCTTGATGTCAAGAGCTGTCACTCTCATCTCACCTCTGGAATTCAGCTCTTTTGTACATGTTTGAACCAAGGCTGTAATGAGATCAGGAGCTGAGTGACCCTGGCAAAACCTAAACTGGGTGTCACCAAGCAGGGTTGTTGTAGAGCAGGGTCGAGAGTGTGGTGCTTGAGAGCAGGTGTTGCTTGATAGCTGTGCTGATGATGCCTTCCTTCACTTTACTGATGATAGAGACCGGACTGATTGGGAGGTACTTGGCCAGATTGGATTTGTCCTGCTTTTTGTGTACAGGACATACTTGAGCAGTTTTCCACATTGTCAGGTAGATACCAGGATTGTCACTGTACTGGAAGAACTTGGCTAGAGGAGCTGCAAGTTCCAGAGCATATGTCTTCAGTACATTGCTGCAATATTATAAGGACCGATTGCCTTTGCAGTATCCAGTGCCTCCAGCCATTCCTTGATATCACGTGGAGTGAATCGAATTGGCTGGAGAGTGGTATCTGGGATGCTGCGGACGACTGGAGGAGCCAGAGATGGATCATCCACTTGCCACTTCTGACTGAACATTGTTGCGAGTGCATCAGCCTTATCTTTTGCACTGATGTGCTGGGCTCCTCCATCATTGAGGATGGGGGTATTTGTGGAGCCGCCTCCTCCAGTGAGTTGTTTAATTGTCCATCACCATTCACAACTGGATGTGGAAGGACTGCAGAGCTTCGATCTGGTCCGTTGGTTGTGGGATTGCTTAGCTCTGTCTATCACTTACTGTTTATGCCATTTGGTACACAAGTAGTCCTGTTTGGTAGCTTCACCAGGTTAACACTTCATTTTTAGGTATGCCTGATGCTGCTCCTGTCAACCAAGATTGGAATCTAACCTGGGTCCCTAGCGCTGTGAGGCAGAAGTGCTAACCACTACTATCCATAATCTGATCCTCCTTCCTGACTTCCCACCATGGCTACAGTGCATTTCAAGGGACAGGAACATACAGGACAAAGCTATCACCTCCCAGTTTTCCTCTTGACCACACTCCATTTTGACTTGGGTATCTGTTGCCATTCTTTCATGATGGTTGCATCAGAATCCTAGAATTTCTGACTTAATGCCTTCCTTTTCGAAAATTAGAGGCATCAGTATTTTCTATGCTGTAAATATCCAGTCCTCTTTCCTGATTCTCCACTTTGGCCACAGTGCATTCCATCTACCTATCTATTCAAACGCATTAATGAAGCTGGTCAGTTTTTAACAACAGTTAGGTGGTTTCATGACTGCCATTACTAATACTTTTAGCTAATACATTTAACTAATACTTTTGAATATGGTTTTATTTTGTTGAATGGGTCTCTCTGGATCTTTTACCAAGTCCTGGATTACTACACAAATTTGAATTGAATTGAATTTATTGTCACGTGTGCTGAGGCACAGTGAAAAGCTTTGTCTTTTGAGCAAAGCAGGCAGATCGAGTTAAGTAGCATAGATCAGTAAATAATAGGTAAACAGTGGCAAACAAAAACACAGGTAGGGGCGACTATTAAGAGTTTGAGTCCATTCAGTATTCTAACAACAGTACGGTAGAAACTGTTTCGAAACTGGCTGGTGCATGTGTTCAGGCTTCTGTACCTTTTCCCCAATGATAGAGGTTGTAGAAAAACTTTGCCATTTGAGAATGCTGGCAGCCTTTCCTTGACAGTGCATCCACATGAGACCAAGAAGGCTTGTTGTGGATGACCACTCCCAGGAGCTTGACACTCTCTACTCATTCCACCTCTGTGCTGCTAATGTGTAGGAGGGCATGAGTAACATCCTGCCAAAAGTCAATAACTAGTTCCTTGGTTTTGCCGGTACTGAGGGCACCATTTTTCCAGGCCTTCCACCTCCCGTCTGTAGTCTGTTTCTTCACCATCTGAGATTTGACCGGCTATGGTGGTGTCATCAGCGAACTTGTAAATGGCATTAGTCTGGTATTTAGTGACGCAGTCATGGGTATGCAGTGAGTTACCGTAGGGGCTGAGTACGCACCCTGGGGGGCTCCAGTGTTGAGTGTTAGTGAGGATGAAATATTGTCCCCAATCTCCACTGATTGTAGCCTGTGGATCAGGAAACTGAGGATCCAGTTGCACAGAGTGGGCCTTAGTCTGACATCACTAAGTTTAGTAATCTGTCTCAAGGGGATAATAGTGTTGAAGGCTGAACTGTAATCAATGAGTAGAATTCTTGAGTAGCTGTTCTTGGTGTCAAGATGTTCTAGGGAGGAGTGAAGGGCAAGTGATATTGCATCTGACGTGGATCTGTTGGTCCGATAGGCAAATTGGAGTGGGTCACGAGTAGTGGGGAGGCTGGAGTTGATTAATGCCATGACCAGCTTTTCAAAGCACTTCATGACCACCGAAGTTAGGGCCACTGGGCAGTAGTCATTGAAACATGCTGCTTGAGCCTTTTAGGCACAGGGATGATGTTGGCTCTCTTGGAACAGGCAGGGACAGGGGCCTGCTGCAGGGAGAGGTTGAAGATGTCCAAGAAGATCTCTGCCAGTTGATCTGCGCGTGCCCTGAGTGCACGGCCTGGTACTCCATCTGGTCCCATCGCTTTCCTTGGGTTCATACTAAGTAAAACTGATCTGACCTCTGATGCAGTGACTGTTGGGATAGCTTTGTCAGGACTTGTCAGAATACACCAGACTGAGGAAAAATTGTGAGAAAATTAGTGGTAGTTAATAAAGAGATGCTTCAGATATAAACTAGGTACATTCCAACTCTGGTGAAAGTTAGGGTAATCAAACACATAGTCCCTTGGATGAACAAGGATCTACATGCTTGAACAGTTATGCCAATGTAGGTGGGGGATGTACATGGGGACCCTATGGAATCCCCATCATAGCACACTGAAGGAATTACACAGGAAATCATGTTTTCTGCTGTGGAAATTGACTGTTTGGAACCCTCTGACAGTCTCCATTTTTATTCAGAGACATCAGGGGATTCCAGTGAAATTACATAACATAATTGCTTAGGACAAGTTAGACTATTAAACACTTAGTCTAATTTCTGAGTAACCATTCATGAGATCCTATATTTACCTTCTATGTCCTCAACTGCACCTCCCCAGATTCTGAGTACCATCCTGACCCCACACCCTGACCCGAACGCAAGCCCCCTAGTCTCAACACCTATCCACGCTGGCCCTGAGTATTCCCAATCACTGCGTCACTTGCCTTGTCACCTAGCACCCTATCCACTCGGACTTTTACTCATTCGGCACCTTAGCCTCTACCTGTTTGGCACCCTACCCATACTCATCTGGTTTCCTACCTCTGAAACCCACCCCTTTCCTAGCTGCCATCTTACTTACCTAGCACCCGACGTATCTTGCACTCTATTTGGTCTATCACTACTACCTATTTGGCATCATGAGGAGGAATCTGAGAAAATATCAATAGAAATTGAAATAGCAGCGAAAATGATTTTGATGAGTTTTGAGAGGAATAAGCTACTGGAGTGCTGGTGATGCTTAGATTTGTTGGTCTAGATAGCTTGCATCCTGGGTTGAGATAATCTTAAGCTTCCATAGATTTGTTGGAGGTCCCAAAGTACTGGAAAGTGGCAAACATGACTGTCTTTTTCAAAATAAAAAGTACAAGGTGAGTCATACGAATTACGGATCAGTTAGTCTAACATCAACTGTAGGAAAAGTTTTGGAAAAGAATCAACAGACATTCAAAGAGGCTCAAGTTAATTTAGGAGAGCCAGTTTGGATTTGTAAAAGGCAGATCGTGCTTGACCTTCCCCCTGGTTATTTGATAAGGTAGGTATGAAGATGTGTTAGATATTGCTTGGATGGATTTAAAGTGCTTGACAAAGTATGAAATAAGCCTCCATTAATTAATTAACAATATTCATGAAATAGAAGGAGCTCTGAATCTTCAATTGGATTAAAAAGAAAATTAAGTTAATGATAAAAAGCAGCAAGTCATGGTAGCTGGATGTTTTTTCCAAGGTGGAGGATAGTCAGTGATATTCCCCACAGGTTGCTGCTAGGAACACCGCTTTCTTACTGTATATAAATGATTTGCATTTTGAAATATAGTGTAAAATTTCAATATTGGCCAATGTTAACAAATTTGCGGAGTAGTGAACAGTGAGAATGAAATGAATTACCCGTGACTGGATGTAGGCAAGTCAGCAGAATGGGCAGATGGACATGTGAAGTGATTGTAATTTGAAAGGATGGATGAAGAGGGACAGTATAGATTTAATGGCACAATTCCAAAGTGTGGAGGAAAAGGAGGACCTGGGAATACATGTGCATTGATCTTTCAAGATGCAAAGACATATGAAGGAGCAATCAGCAAAGTAGCTGAGACCTTGGGCTTGATATAGAGGTAATGAGTAAAGCCATAGGGGAAGTTATGCTAAACCTACATAAAGCTCTGGTTAGGTATCGACCAACATTTCCTCTGAACTACATAATCCATGCATAGCGATTAACATCTGCATGTTGTTTGTGGCATTGACTTCCAATTCCAGAAGTCGTTGCAAGAACCTTTTGAGGCCTGGGCAGATAGTGAAGAAAAGTAGAGGGAATGCTGGTGTCAACTAGAGTATTGTCTCTTCTGGTTGCCACACTTTAGGACAAATCTCAAGATCCTTTAGAGGGTACAGAAAAGAACTTCCAGGAATAGATAGAATTAAATTACAGGATTCGATTGGAAAGAGTGGACTTGTTCTCCTTTGAGAAAAAGCGATTGAGTGAAGATTTGATTTGAAGTTTGTCATAATCTTGTGTACTTCTACCAAGTAGTCAAGGTAAACTGCTTGACATCAAAACACAGATTTAAGGTTTTGGTTAAGTGTAGTCATGACCGTGGTGGGCGGCACGGTGGCACAGTGGTTAGCACTGAGCGCCAGAGACCCGGGTTCAATTCCCGCCTCAGGCGACTGTGGAGTTTGCACGTTCTCCCCGTGTCTGCGTGGGTTTCCTCCGGGTGCTCCGGTTTCCTCCCACATCACAAAGATGTGCAGGGTCAGGTGAATTGGCCATACTAAATTGCCCGTAGTGCTAGGTAAGGGGTAAATGTAGGGGTATGGGTGGGTTTCGCTTCGGCGGGTCGGTGTGGACTTGTTGGGCCGAAAGGCCTGTTTCCACACTGTAATCTAATCTAAAAAAAAACCTGTAACTCCCAGCCCTTGAAACTAAAACAATCATTTAAAGGAATAAAATTCTTGGGTTACAGAGACCAAACAAAGGACTGGATCTGATTGGATTACTTTGCAGGGAGTTGACATGTATTTGATAGATATAATGGTCCCTTGTAAATTATGATTTTTTTTTTAAGTGAACACAAGAGGATTAACAGTTCTGTGAAGAAACATTTCCTCCTCTTGAAGTCTTACTCCAGCATTGCCTTCAGAAAAAGGAAAACATTCTGTAAGAAATATCCCTTTCTGTAAGATCTTGCCATACAGTCAGGTTTAGTATCTGCCAAATAGAAACAGACTTTGGTGACACCCACCCCTTTTTCATATTCTAGCATGGTACCTGTGCTTTGTAAGAACTTTCTCTCATCATTTTGTCCAAAATACATTTTTAAAAATTAATTTCACTTTAAATTTGCAGCTAGCATTAGAGCGTAAAAAGACTGCAGAAAAGGAACGCTTATTCCTTGTATATGCCAAGCAATGGTGGAGAGAGTACCTTCAGATCAGACCTTCACACAACACCAGACTTGTGAAAATCTTTGCACAGGTTTGTATCTAATTTGTGTGGTGCGTATGTAAATTGATATTGCAGATGGTGCTTTAAAGTAGTCAACAACTTTACTCTCACCGTCTAACACCCTTGGTCCCCTGCAGAGACTTAGTGTGAGGGGAATGTCGAATACTATTTGTATGGTCTTTTGATCTCCATGCCCTTGATCTCTCTGCTAATAAATTCCGCCTTCTGTGTACGTCCCTCTCACTTCACCTGACGATGGGACTACGCTCCAACAGCTGTGATTTCAAATAAACCTGTTGAACTATAACCTGCTGTCATGTGATTTCTGACTTTGTCCACCTCAATTCAACATCGGCATCGCCATGACCACTTTGAGAAAGGAAAAACATTGAAGGGGGAGAAAAAATTCTCTGGTTCTTGTATGTCTTGTATTTACATATAGAAATTCTTGTCATCTTTCTTATTTTTCTAGTTTGCTCCCTTTTTCATTTTTTTTTCCCCCTTTCTGTTCATTAATCTTTTAATTATTCTTTACCTTTTCTTTCTATTCTGGCCAGTCATCTGATCTGCCTCTCATTGTTGCAAATTATATTGATTTACCTTGAGTTTGATGCTTTCCTAAACTATTTTAATTAGCTAAAAATGGTGGGTCCTCCCCTTAGAAATTTTCTTCATCCCTGTCAATGCTTCTCTATTGCACCATCTTCTAACCTAGTATCCCAGTTCATTTCATGCCCACGTAATTACCCAGATTTCAGTTTAAAAAGTTAGTCTTAGACCCACTCATCTCTATAAAACTGGATGTAAAAGTCAATCAGATCATGATTGCTGATGTCTTGAAGTACCTTTTCTCTGAGGTTCTTAATAAATCCCATCACATTACCACGTTTAATATAACCTGTTCTCTGGCTGGTTCCAGAAAGTGTTACTTTAAGAAGTACCTTTTGAACTCTTTATCCAGGTTACAATTGCAACTCTAATTTTTCCATTTTATATAGAGATTACAATCCACCATGATCATTGTCCCTATATCATGAGTAGCCAATATTTTTTCTTGTGTATTTTATTCTACATTGTGGTTACTATTAAGGAGCCTGTCGATCACTCCCACTAGTGACTTCTTTCCCTAACAATTCCCCATTTCCATCGAAAACCAATTCTACATCACTGTCTCCTGAACCAAGGTCATCTCTAACTGTAGCATTAATGCCACCTTTGATTAACAATATTGCCTTTCCAACTTTGTCTAGCTGCCTGTTTTGATTGAAGTCCTATGCCCCTCAATATCCTGGATCCACTGCCTGTCATCTTGCAGTCAGGTTGCTGTATTGGCTATCAGATAACATATACTGAATGCTAAATCATAGGGCAAAAGAAGAGTGGAAATAATCATCCTGTGAAATTCAAGTATCTACAGAGATGGTGAATGCATAGAATCTTCAGAAATCCTGATATTCTGGAAAAGTTCCAGAGGATTGGAAAACAATAATTTAACACCATTGTTTAAAAGAAACAAAAAAGGTAACTATAGACCAGTTAGCTTAATGTCTGTTGTAGAGTCATGGAGATGTACAGCACTGAAACAGACCCTTCAGTCCAACTCGTCCATGCCAACCAGATATCCTAACCTAATCTAGTCCCATTTGCCAGCATCTAGCCCATATCCCTCCAAAACCTTCCTATCCATTTGCCTTTTAAATGTGCAATTGTGCCAGCCTCCACCACTTCCTCTGGTAGCTCATTCCTTACAAGCACCACCCTCTGCATGAAAAAGTTGCCCCTTAGGTGACTTTTATATCTTTCCCCTCTCACCCTAAACCTATACCTCTAGTTCTGGACTCCCCCCATCTCAACAAAAACTACTTTGTCTATTTATCGTATCCATGCCCATCATGATTTTATAAACCTCTGTAAGGTTACCCTTCAGCCTCCCAGTGCTCCAGGGAAAACAGCCC
Source organism: Chiloscyllium plagiosum (assembly GCF_004010195.1). NCBI lineage: Eukaryota > Metazoa > Chordata > Chondrichthyes > Orectolobiformes > Hemiscylliidae > Chiloscyllium > Chiloscyllium plagiosum. Next base: position 12,640,023 of record NC_057713.1, read on the forward strand.
CAGCCTATTCAGCCTCTCCCGATAGCTCAAATCCTCCAACCCTGGCAACATCCTTGTAAATCTTTTCTCAAACCTTTCAAGTTTCACAACATCCTTCCAATAGGAAGGAGGCCAGAATTGAACGCAATATTCCAACAGTGGCCTGACCAATGTCCTATACAGCTGCAACATGACCTTCAATTCCTATACTCCATATTCTGACCAATAAAGGAAAGCATACCAAATGTCTCCTTTACTATGTTATCTACCCGTGACTCTACTTTCAAGGAATTATGAATCTGCACCCCAAGGTCTCTTTGTTCAGCAACACTCCCTGGGATCTTACCATTAAGTGCATAAGTCCTGTTATGACTTGCTTTTATCTAAATTAAACTCCATCTGCCACTTCTCAGCCCATTGGCCCATCTGATCCAGATCCCATTGGATCTAAGGTAACTGCCTTCGCTGTCCACTACATCTCCAATTTTGGTGTCATCTGCAAAGTTACTAACTGTACCTTCTATGATCACATCCAAATAATTTATATAAATGACAAAAAGTAGTGGACCAGCACTGATCCTTGTGGCATTCCACTGGCTTCCTGTCTGAAAAGCAACCCTCCACCACCACGCTCTGTCTTCTACCTTCAAGCCAATTCTGTATCCAAATGGATAGTTCTTCCTGTATTCCATGAGATCTAACTTTGCTAACCAGTCTCCCATGGGAAACCTTATCGAATGCCTTACTGAAGTCCATGTAGATCATATCCACTGCTCTGCCCTCGTCAATCCTCTGTTATTTTTTCAAAAAACCTCCAAGTTTGTAAGACATGATTTTCCATGCACAAAGCCATGCTGACTATCCCTAATCAGTTGATAAAAGCAAATTACTGCGGATGCTGGAATCTGAAACCAAAAGAGAAAATGCTGGAAAATCTCAGCAGGTCTGGCAGCATCTGTAAGGAGAGAAAAGAGCTGACGTTCCAAGTCTTTTTAGCTTTGACAAAGGGTCAGTTAGACTCTAAACGTCAGCTCTTTTCACTCCTTACAGATGCTGCCAGATGTGCTGAGATTTTCCAGCATTTTCTCTTTTGGATCCCTAATCAGTCCTTGCCTTTCCAAATACATGTAAATCCTGTTGCTCAGGATTCCCTCCAACAATTTGCCCACCATCAATGTCAGGCCCACCAGTCTGTAGATCCCTAGCCAACCTCCTGGCACGTCACCTGTGACTATCGATAATGTAAATATCTCAGCAAGGGGCCCAGCAATCGCTTTCCTAGCTTCCTACACAGTTCTCAGGTACACCTGATCAGGTCCTGGGAATTTGTACAATTTAATGCATTTCAAGGCATCCAGCACCACCACCTCTGTAATATGGACATTTTTCAAGATGTCACCGTCTATTTCCCCACATTCTATATCTTCTATGGTGTTCTCCACAGCAAACACTGATGCAAAATATTTGTTTAGTATCTTCCCCCATTTCCTGCGGCTCCATACATAGGTTGCCTTGCTGATCTTGAGGGGCCCTATTCTCTCCCTAATTACTCTTTTTTTTTTTTCTTTTAATATATTTGTAAAAACCCTTTGGATTCTCCTTAACCCTACTTGCCAAAGCTATCTCTTATCCTCTTTTTGCCATCCTGATTTCCCTCTTAAGTATACTCCTACTGCCTTTATACTCTTCTAAGAATTCTCCTGATCTCTCCTGCCTATACTTGACATATATGCTTCCTTCTTTTTCTTAGCCAAAACCTCAATTTCTCTCATCATCCAACATTCCCTACACCTACCAGCCTTTCCTTTCACCCTATCAGTAATATACTGTCTCTGGACTCTCGTTATCTCATTTCTGAAGGCTTCCCATTTTCTAGCTGTCCTTTTACCTGCGAACATCTGCCCCCAATCAGCTTTTGAAAGTTCTTGCCTAATACTGTCAAAATTGGCCTTCCTCCAATTTAGAACTTTAACTTTTAGATCCGGTCTATCCTATTCCATCACTATTTTAAATCTAATAGAATTATGGTCGCTGGCCCCAAAGTACTCCCCCACTGATCCCTCAGTCACCTGCCCTGCCTTATTTCCCAAGAGCAGGTCGGGTTTTGCACCTTCTCTAGTAGGTACATTCACATACTGAAGCAGAACATTTTCTTGTCCACACTTAATAAATTCCACTCCATCTAAACCCTTAACGCTATAGCAGTCCCAGTCTATGTTTGGAAAGTTAAAATCCCCTACCATAACTACCCTATTGTTCTTACACCTGTGATAATGTTAGTTTATTAGAAAGAATGGGGTAACAAAGCATTTAGAAATGTATAATATGTATAAACAGAAGAGGTAACAAGCAGGGTGAATAAAGGAGAAGCAGTCAATCTAATATATTCGGATGTTCAGAAGGTATTTGATAATGTGCCACAATAAGAGTCAATGTAGTATATGTAGTATATAATAGGAGACACATTGGTGTTTTCAGAATGGCAACCCATAACTGGTGGAGTGCTATAAGGATCAGTTTTGGGGCCACAAGTATTTACGATAAATGATTTTGGTAAGCAAAGTGGCTGTGTTATCCCCAAGTTTATGGATCACAGATAAATAGATGGGAAGGCAAGTACTGAGAATGACACACACAATCTGCAAAGGGATATAAAGAGGAGACTGAGAGGTTATGCACTTAGGCAGGAAAACAAAAGTTGCAGAAAGCCTCACCAGGGATTTGGGAGTCCTCTCCAATGAATCAGAAAAGGGCAGTATCCAAGTTCAACAGGTAATGGAGAAGACACCTAGAATGTTGGGCTTTATTTCAAAGAGAATAGAGTATAAACATCAGAAGGTTTTGCTAAAACTGTAAAAGATGCTTGTCTGATGACAGCTGAAATACTGTAACAATTTTGGATATCTTGTGTAAGAAAGGAATGTTCACTAGGTTATGAATTTTTAACTCCTTCCACCAATTTAGACTGGCAGCTTTCTGAAGTGAAATTTTACCCAGCATTAAATTGCTGTAGGACTGCCACCAGAATTGTGGTAATGTACCCCTTAGCCTGAAGCCCTAACCTTTAAGCTGGGAACAGGTGGCATTGCGGTACAAATCCAGTTTGTTGAAACTACTGACATCCTTTAATGAACAATGTCATCAGGATAGTCCTCAGGAACCTGCATCCTTTTGTAAAGCCATCAAAGATGAATTCCTCCTCCACCTTTCCTTTGCTATTGATACCCTATAGCTACAGTCAGCTCAGTGAAAAGCCCGGGAGTTGATCCTGTGATTGTCTTTGTCTAAACAGCAGAAGGAGCTACTTTTATTAAACTTGTAAATTTAGTAAAGTATTATTTTATGGTTAATTATCTCTCATTGTGGGAACACCTTCAGCAAATATTGTTGTAACAGTGAGTAGACAAATTTAATTAGATTTGGTGCAAGCTCTAATTAACAAAATTACTTAATATTTTCATTTGACTTTCAAAAGCCTTTTAATGATTATTCCTTCAAGTTTCAATATAATGTCCATAAAGTTGAATGGGTACCCTCCCTGAAAGGTGAAACTGTTTGTAGGTTCAGTTATTCATGTATAACTTTTTCTAACAGCCTCTGATTCTGATTCACTTTTATTTGCATGTGAATGAAATGTTATAAATGGATTCTATTTTTACACTGAATGAACTAACTTTTTTTTATTTTTCTCTTCTCTTTGTTCCACCTCAGGATGAGAATGGGGTGAACCGTCCAGTTTGCTCCTATGTAAGACCATTGCGTGCGGGGAGGCTTCTGGACACACCAAGACAGGCAGCCCGATTTGTCAATGTACTTGGTTATGAAAGAGCAGTCGGGGTTGGAGGTGGATCGAAGCAAGAGCAGTGGTGTACTCTGCTGCCTTTTCTCTGCAGAGGCAAGGTATTCCTTTCATAATAAGTTGTATTTCCAAAGGCAACAATGAATTCTGTCCTCAGCAAGTGATTGGTCAAAGCTAAGAAATGTCTTCTGAATCAAACATCTTTGTGCAGCTTCTTGACTCCAGATTTCTGTGTCCTAGTTCTCCTTACCCCAATGTTGCAGCACCTGAATTCCCATAGATGTCCATCCTTCCTTCTGGTTCTTTGAAAGATTGAGAATCAAATGGCACCAAAGCAGTGCATGGGCTGGAATCTTCTGGGCCCAGAGATGAGTTCTTGGGAACATCGGAACAGGATTAGTTCATTCAGCCTGTCAAACCTGCACTACTATTTAATACATTAATTGTTCATCAAATATTTACCACAGTATCCCCATAACTCTTTATGCTGTTGATAATCAAAAATTTATCAACCTCTACTTCAAGTATACCCAAACAATAAGCATCCCGAGTCCTCTTGAGTAAAAACATTTCTCCTTATCCCAGTCCTAAATGGCATGGCCTTATTTTTAAATAGTGCTTCTTAATTGTAGATTCCCCAGCCAGGAAAAGCATCTTACCTGCATCTACCCTGTCTATCCCTTTTAACTATTCAATAGGTTTCAACAAGATCCTTTCTCATTCTTAGAAACTGGAGAATACAAGCCCAGTTTGCCCAATCTTGTTTCATTGCACAGTCCTGCCATCCCAGGAACTGGTCTGGTGAGCTTCTGTTGAACTCCCTTTTTGGCAATACAATAATATCTTTTGCGAGATGAAGAAACCAAAACTGCATGCAACATTCCAGGTGCGCACTAACCAATCGCTTATACAATTGAAGTTTAACTTCACTTCTCCTGTTTTCACATCCTTTTGCAATAAAGCCTTACATTCCATTTGCATTCCTAATAGCTTGCTGTACCTGCATGTTAGCCTATAGTGACTTATTGACGAGGCTACCTATGTCCCTTTGCATGTTTACACTTTCCAACTTTTCACAATTTAAGAAAAGCTCTCCGTAACTGCTCTGCCTACCAAAGTGGGTAACCTCACATTGTTTTATTCCATCTGCTACATTACCCAATCACCAAGCCCATCTGAATCCTCTGAAATCATTTTAAATCTGCCACTCAACACACATTCCTGCTTAGCTTTGTATCATTTTTAAATCTGGAAATATTAGGTTTGGTACTCATTCCAATCATCGATGTGTATTTTGAATAGTTGGGGCCTGAGAATTGATTCTTGTGATACACCATTAGTTACAGTTTGAAATTGTGTGAATGACCTATTTATTCCTACTGTTTTCTGTCTGTTTTCTGTACCTTACTTCCTGTATTTCCTTGAATTTTGCTAACTGAGTTTATGTGGGGATCTTTTCATAAATCTTCATTTATCATTGTTTGTTGGATTGCATTTATATTCTATTCTTCCTTTCCATATCACTTTCTTGGGCTTCCTTTGCTATATTCTAAAACATCCTAATTTCTGATTTATTACAATTTCTGGCCACTTTATTAGCCTTTTCCTTTAATCTTATAAAATCCTTTAACTTGCTTTGTCGGTCACATTTACTGACCTCTATTGAAGGAGTGTAAAATTGCTGTAAGCCATGTAATACTTAAAGATTGTAGGTAGGCAATGCACAATCTGGCGTTTTAATGCATTTTCCCAGTCCAGCTTAGCCAATTTGTGCCTCATGCTTTCATAATTTCCTGTATTCAAATTTAACCCTCTTGCTTCAGATTGAAGGTAACTTAATTTTTTGGATGATGACATTGTCGAAGCCTGTCACCTTCTGCCTGAATTAAGTTCTGGGTGGAAAGGTCCAAGCTGCCAGTTGAGGTCCTAAGTGGTTAATTAATGAACACTGAAGTGCCTACCCCTACCTAGACTCGTGTTCAAATTTCCTACTTTGTTCTTTACAGAATTCTTGCATATAATGTTCTCTCTTGTTTACTTAGTGTCTCTGAACCTAATTTCTCCCTCAAAATTCTAACGCTAGTGTTCCTTTCTCCAACTCTGTTCTGTCTTTACTCAACAATGTGTGCCTGACTCAACATCAATCAAGAATTTTTGGATGATAGCCTACTCTGTTAAATACTTGAATAATTCTCCAGAGACAGTGCTTCCTTTTAGACTTTTTGTAAATTTGAAAAAAGTGCTTGTATTTGTATCAAAGCTGATATGTTCTCAAGTTGCATAAAAGCACCTGTCATCCAATTAATGACTTATTTTGCAAGACATCTTTCATTATGCTGAGGAATTGTTCTATTATTTCAGTAGTTGACCAGTTGAGGTGGGTGGAATTCAGAAACGTACAAGATTGGGAAATAAAGTCATACACATGGCTATATATCTGTATAGTTGTGATGTAATGAAAAATCATTCTATTGTCTATAATCAGTGTAACTATTGGTAACCTGTAGGGAGACTGTGAAGATCATGCCAACTTACTGTGCAGTTTGCTGTTGGGTTTTGGATTGGATGCCTATGTGTGCATTGGAACGAAAGCAAAAAGGATCCCTCACACTTGGGTGATGACTTATGGAACTGATGGAGCGGTCGTTTTCTGGGAGAGTTTAACTGGACACAGGTGAAATTGGGGTACTTATGCTCTGAAAACCATCTATTAATAAGTCAAGTCTCTTAAACGCAACAATTCTATAATTTAACCAATGGGTATCGGCCCCATGTGTTTTTCTATTCCGAGTCAGTTAATACACCTTTTCTGTGACTGAGGGGATGATTGCACACACAGCCTACTTGTAGGATCCTTCTACTGGAGGATTTGCAGCTTTTTGATCCATGGATTGCCGAAGTCTGTTGAGAAAGACGATAAGAAATGTGCTAGCTCTAAGTGAGCTAATCATTCTGAGACATGGGGAAATTCCTGACTCTCCCCTCAATTCAGGCTTCTGAACATAACCAGTGTAATTACCAATGCTAATACAATTTTTATTTTCTAGTATAAGAATATGATCTGCTGACGTTGTCCAGGTACCTGTGCATTATTTTTTTATGAAAATTGGAGATGGGACATTTCCCCCATCATGAATTAAAAAGTTAGGAATGTAGAGAGCACAAAAAAGTAATCTGTAGTTCAGAGTGCCATCTTCATTCTATTTTATTTCAGTTCCATTTAGCCTGTGAATGAACACTTTTTTTCCCTTAATTTGCTGATGTGTTCTGCGTGTTGATGATGCATGTGCTTACCATTCTGTGTGAAGTAGTTGAACCTGTGCTGTCTTATTTACCACCCTCTGTTTGAGTACATGCATGTGGCTTTTATTGTCAGAATTTATAGTTCTTTCAACGTTTTTATTAGTTTATCTATACTCCCTAGAATCTTGCATTTCAATTAATATCACCAGCTGTCTTTTCTCGTTTTTAGTATTTCCACAGAGCTTGAGTAGAGTCAGAATGTTTACAATGCAGAAAGAGGCCCTTCGGCCCTTTGTGTCTGCTTTAGTCATCAAACAAACTCCTATTCTAATCCATTTTCAAGCACTTAGCCTGTAGCCTTGTATGCTGCAGTGTTTGAAGTGTTTATCTAAGCAGTTAAATGTCTTAAGCATTTCTGTCTTTACTAGCCTTTTAAGCAATGCGTATCAGATACCTACAACCCTGTGCTTGAATAAGAAAGATTTCCTCAAATCTCTTCTAAATCTCCTGCTTACCTTAAACTGTACCCCTGATTATTGGCCCATCTATTAGGGTGAAAAACGTTTCCCTTATCTGCCCTCTCAAAACTCTGCGTACACACCAGTTACCTCGTTCAGCTCTGCTCTAAGGAAAAAGTCGCCAATCTATTGTCTCTTTACAACTAAATTGTTCCAGGCTGGGCAACATCCTGGTGAATCTACTCTGCCCCCTCTACAGTGCAATCACATCCCTCCTATGCAGTGGTGGTTATTCTGCACATGGTGCAAGCTGTAGTCAAACTAGTGTTACAAACAGCACCATCATAACATCCTTGCTCTTGTAGTCACTGTCTGGACTAATAAAGCGAAGTATTCCATTTGCTTTCTTAACCACCATATTGACCTGTCCTGCTGCATTTAGGGTTCTATTGACATGCTGAGCAAGATTCCCCTGATCCTCCATACCTCCTGGAGCCCTACCATTCAACGTAGAATTGTAGAGTTATACAGCATGGAAACACTCTTCGGTCTAACCAGTCCATGCCAAATTAAACTAGTCCCACCTACCTGCTCCTACCCATTTCCTTACAAACCTTTTCTATTCATGTATTTATCCAAATGTCTTTTAAACATTGAAATTGTATCCACATTCACCACTTCCTTAGGAAATTCATTCCACACGCAAACTACCCTCGTGTTTTTAAAAAAAACAAATTGCCTCATGGCTTTTTTAAATCTGTCCTCTCACTTTAAAATCCCCCTACCTCGGGAAAAGGCAACTACCTCTCTATACCCTTCATTATTTTATAAATTTCTGTAATGTCATCTCTCAACCTGAAAAAAAGACTTAGTCTATCTGGCCTTTATTTATAACTCAAACCTTTCATGGCTGGCAACATCCTGGTAACTCTCTTCTGAATCCCCTCCAGCTTAATAATATCCTTCCTATAACTGGCTCTACTGTCCTGGTAGAGCTGGATACAATATTCCAGAAGAGGCCTCACCAAGATAATGCAAGATAATGAAAGGGTGGACACTGGGAATTTGTTTCCATCAGGCGGGGCTACTAGGACCTGTGGGAACAGCCTTAGAATTAGAGGGGGTTGATTTAAAACTGAAATGAGGAGACATTTTCTTCAGCCAGAGAGTAGTGGGCCTGTGGAATTCATTACTTCAGAGCGCAGTGGAGGCTGGGACGTTAAATGTCTTCAAGGCAGAGATTGATAAATTCTTAATCTCGCAAGGAATAAATTGCCTCATGGCTTTTTTAAATCTGTCCTCTCACTTTAAAATCCCTCTACCTCGGGAAAAGGCAACTACCATTAACTCCTCTCTATACCATTCATTATTTTATAAATTTCTGTAATGTCATCTCTCAACCTGAAAAAAAGACCTAGTCTATCTGGCCTTTATTTATAACTCAAACCTTTCATGGCTGGCAACATTCTGGTAACTCTCTTCTGAATCCCCTCCAGCTTAATAATGTCCTTCCTATAACTGGCTCTACTGTCCTGGTAGAGCTGGATACAATATTCCAGAAGAGGCCTCACCAAGATAATGCAAGATAATGAAAGGGTGGACACTGGGAATTTGTTTCCATCAGGCGGGGCTACTAGGGAACAGCCTTAGAATTAGAGGGGGTTGATTTAAAACTGAAATGAGGAGACATTTCTTCAGCCAGAGAGTAGTAGGCCTGTGGAATTCATTACTTCAGAGCGCAGTGGAGGCTGGGACGTTAAATGTCTTTAAGGCAGAGATTGATAAATTCTTAATCTCGCAAGGAATTAAGAGATACAGGGAGAGTATGGGCAAGTGGTGTTGAAATGCCCATCAGCCACAAATGAATAGCAGAGTGGACTTGATGGGCTGAATGGCCTTACTTCCACTCCTACGTCTTATGGTCTTACCAATGTCCTGTACAATCTCTATATAACATCCCAACTCCTGTAGTCAAAGGACTGAACAATGAAGACAAGCGTGCCAAATGCCTTTTTAACCACCCTGTCTATGTGATGCAAACTTCAAACTTGAAAGAGTTCAGAAAAGATTTACAAGGATGTTGCCAGGGTTGGAGGATTTGAGCTATAGGAAGACGCTGAACAGGCTGGGACTGTTTTCCCTGAAGCATTGGAAAACAGTCCCAGCCTGTTCAGCGTCTTCCTATAGCTCAAATCCTCCAACCCTGGCAACATCCTTGTAAGGGGTGACTGTATAGAGGTTTACAAAATTGAGGGGCATGGAAAGGATAAAGAGACAAAGTCTTTTCCCTGAGGTGAGGGAATCCAGAACTAGAGGACATAGGTTTAGGGTGAGAGGGGAAAGATACAAAAGAGACCTGAGGGGCAACTGTTTCATGCAGAGGGTGGTATATGTATGGAATGAGCTGCCAGAGGAAGTGGTGGAGGCTGGTACAGTTACAACATTTAAAAGGCATCTGGATGGGTATATGAAGGAAGGGTTTTGAGGGATATGGGCCAGGTGCTGGCAGGTGGGACTAGATTGGGTTGGGATATCTGGTCAGCATGGACGGGTTGGACCGAGGGTCTGAATCCATGCTGTACACCTCTATGACTCTGTGTACCTGATTCACTAGATCCCTCTGTTCTACTACACTATCCAAGACCCTGCCATTAATTGTATAAGCCCTGTCCTTACTGATTGTACGAGAATGCAATACCCCGCATTTAACCAAATTGAACTCCATCTGCCAGTTTTCAGCCTGTTGACCTGTTTGATCAAGATCCTTTTGTAATCTTAGAAAACCTTCTTCACTGTCTACTATACCATCAATTTTGATGTCATCTGCAAACTTTATTTAAATAAATAACAGACAAAAGAGGACCCAGAACTGATCACAGTGCAACACCACTGGTGACAGGCTTTCAGACTGAAAAGCAACCCTCCACCATCACTCTGTCTTCGGCTGTTAAGCAAATTACCTATACAATTGGTAAGCTCACTCCGAATCCCATGTGACCTAACTTGACCAATTAATCTACTGTGCAGAAACTTGTCTAAAGTCCAAGTAGAGAACATCTGCTGCTCTGCCCTCATCAGTCATTCTTATTGGTAACTTAAAAATTCAATCAAATTTGTGAGACACTATTTATCTCGCACAAAACCATGTTTCTCCAAGTGGACTCTAATTCTGTCCCCTCAGATTTTATTTTTTAATATGTTCCCTAACCACAGATGTTAGATTCACTGCACTGTAGTTTCTTGATTTATCCCTGCCACTCCTGTGGCTAGAGAGGATTTGAAAATTAATGTTAGAGTTCCTGCAGTTTGCTCCTTTGCTTCCCACAAGCAGCATGGGATACATAGCATCTGGGACTGGGATTTATCCTCTAACAAACCTGATAAAACTACTAATAGCTTCTCCCCCTCAATGCCAATTAATTCAATTATATCACAGTCACCCACCCCAATTTCTATGCCAAAATTATCCTTTATTGTGAATACAGATGCAAAGCATTCATTCAAAACCTCAGCTGTGTCTTCCAATCTTGCATACCCCTTGACATCTAAGTCTCGTCACATGTTAGTTCCACACTTCACCTTACCAGAAACATGTTTGCCCTCCATCCTTTTGAAAGTTTCCCACAGCTGCCGTAGATTTTCTTACAAGTAGCTGCTGCCAGTCCACTTTGGTCAGATCCAGTCACCGTAAAATCCCACCCCCTCCTAAAGTTAGAGCCCTTATTTCCAATTCAACTTTCCCTATTCATAATAGACTTAAATCTTATTAAATGATCGTCATTGTCACTGAATTGCTCCCCCACCGCCATATCTACCAATAGCCTACCTTTGTTTGTTAAAATTAGGTAACATCGCCCCTCTCTTGTTGGACTTTCTGCTGGAAAGGGACATGCTGGCTTGTAAAACTCCGAGACATAATTTCAGAATTCTGCTCTTTCTCAGCCTTTCACACTTTGTCTATCCCAGTTAATATTGAGCAAGTTGAAATCTCCTATTATTACCCTATTGTTTTCACAATTCTCTGGGAGTATCTCTGGTAAAAATTCCCATTCCTGAGAAGGTAGTGGCTGGCCACTATCTTGAACCTCTCCAGTGTTCTTAGGTGTGGTTTTTGATGGAGCTGATTTAGTTTACTGAGAGAGTTCAGAATCAACAACACTGGTCAGAATGACAGTTTACCTTTTCTCTCAACATTGAAGAAATTCTACCTCTGTTCTTTCTACCAAAGTGAATAACTTCTCAATTATTTACATTATGTTCCCTCTGCATTGTTCTAGCCCATTCCCCATTCATTCCTCTTTTCTAAGTCCTCTTAAAGTCACTTTGTACCATTCTCAACTTATACATTCCTACCCAGATTGGAGTCATCAGTAAATTTGGAAATATTACAATTGGTCCCTACATCCAGGTCATCCAGGCTTAACATTTGTGGACCTAACATTGATGTTCCGGTGATGTCCTATTAGCAACTCCTCAGAATGATCGGTTTATTCCTATTCTCTACTTTGCCTACTGACCAGTTCTCAATCCATTCTAGTGTGTTCCTCCCAACCCTATGTGCTGTAATTTTATTTGCTAACTTCCTGTGAGACTTCATCAAAAACCTTCTGAAAAACCAAATATACCAGACCCACTGGTTCTTTTCTGTCTGTGGTACAAGTAACACCCTCTTTAAAATCTCCCAACATGTTTGTCAAATATAGCTTCACATTTGTAAGTCCATGTTGACTCTGCCCAATTTTTGTATTCTTTTTTAAAATGTTCAATTATCATATCCTTTATAATAGATTCTAATATTTTCCCTATGAGATATCAAGCTAGCAGACCTATAGATCTGCACTCTCTCTTCCTCTCCTCTTAAATACTGGGGTTATATTTGCTACCTTTTAGTCAGCAGAAACCCCTCGAGAGTATTTAGAATTACGAAAGATAGCCACCAAAGCATCCACTATCTCTCTCGCTTCTACTTTTGGCACTCTGGGATGGAGCCCATCTGGTCCAGGAGATAGATCAACCCTCAATCTTGCTTATTTATCAAGTGTTACCTCTTTACTAATATTTTCTTTTCGCTCTTCAAATACTGCACTTTGGTTACCTAGTATTTAGATTAGATTATATTACAGTGTAATTTATGGACCAGGAAATTTACTCCATCTTCTTTGAAGATGGACACAAAGTAATTTTTTTATTTTCTCTGACGTTATATCTTTTCCATTATAAATCGTCCTATCCCACTTCTAATGGGCCCACATTTATCCTTCTAATTTTTTTTTTCCTATATCGATAGAAGCGTTTACAATCTACCTTTTGTTTCCCTTTGGATTGCATTCATTCTCTTTTTTTTGCCCTTTCTTTACTGGCTCCTAAATTTACTCCTGGTTCTCAGGCATATCACAATTTCTGGCATTCCTATAAGCCACTTGCTTGATTTAATGCCATCTTTAACACTGTTAACCATGAGTGATTTATCTTTCACTTTGGGTCTTTGTGCCTTAGAGAAATGTATGTATGTTGGCAACCTTACAGTATTTCTTTAAACACTAGCTATTACCTGTCTACCATCAAACCTCTTAGTGTATTTTCTCAATCTACCATAGCCAACGTTCTCCTCATACACTCAGTTTCCTTTTCCTCCATATTTAAGACTTTAGTTTCAGAGTGAGCTATGTTACGTTCAGCCCTTACATTAAGCTATATCCTTTTTTATTTGTATTCATTCATGAAATGTGGCCTCTGGCTGTGTCAGTATTGATTTCCACTCTCTCCACAACCACCTGATGAAGGAGCGGCTCCGAAAGCTAGTGCTTCCAATTAAACCTATTGGAGTATAACCTGGTGTTGCGATTTTTAACTTTGTACACCCCAGTCCAACACCGGCATCTCTAAATCAGTCTCTTCTTGCCCTTGAGGAGTTGCTAGTGAATTGCTTTCTAGAACTACTGCAGTCCATTCGGTGCAGGTCTGTACTAGTTAGGAAGGAGTGTCAGGATTTTATCACCGAGATACTGAACAAGTGGCGATAATTGAATTAAATTAGCTTTATTGTTACATGTACTCAAAGGAGTACAGTGAAAGGTTGATAAGTTGCCTCTTACAGTAACATCTTAGGTACAAAGGTACTTCGGCACAATCCTTACTGGTAGAATAGAAAAATGAAGAAAATAAAGTTATATTACAACTATACATAATTAAACCTAACCTTAAGTAAGTTTAAAAAGGCAAACATCCCAGTTTGTCTCCAAGCTGTCTGCAGCATACCAGTGCAGGGGATCTCCATGTGGCCTGACCACTGTCTACTACCATGCTCTGCTGCATTTCACTAGTATCCCTGCTTGGACATTCTGGTCGCCAGTGTCTCCCCTCCAGCCACTGGTGGCTCCGCCGACCCCACATCAGAGGCTGAGAGAAGGGAGGAAGGAGGGAGAAAAAAAGAAGGGTGGGGCAGATGAGCTCCTGATGGAGGGTCCTACTCTGCCACCATCTTACCTGATATATTTTGAGATCAGGATGGTGAAGGGAATCTTGCAGATGTTCCCTTTTCCTCCTCGATGGAAGTGGTCCTGGGTTTGGATGATGCTACCTGACATTTATCACTGGGTTGTTGAGGATTCTTTGGGCATAGGACATTCACTTTGACATATCTCTGATTTGCTACCCTCTCTACTGAAAGCACTGCCCATCAAGTTGCATCTGTTGTGTAAATATGACTATTAAGGGCTCTTATGGTTCGGAGAGGGTGTCCCTACCTCGGAGGCTGGGTTCAGGTCCTATCTGGTGTGTGTAGTAAAGTCTTTGAGCAGGTTGATTCGAAAATATCTATCATATACATGTTATTGGCAATCTCTATTTAAAGTTGATGTCTCTGTTGCTTTAGATATGTTCACAGGCCTGTTAATCCTGATGACCCACCACTCGTAGACCAACCAAAAAGGACATATCCATATTGTTCGATAGGCAGCATTTTCAATCACCAGAACTTTCATGCTAACTGCCAGCCGTCTGACACTGTCGAACTGTGTCACTTTGACCTAAATGATGAGTCGAAGTGGAAATCCATGAGTATGGAGGCCATAAAATCTGTATGCGCTCCTGGATCATCTATTTCACTGCCGCCATTTCCGCCTTTGTGTGCTCCCACAATTGATGGTGCAGCTGCGAGCAATGAGATTGAGCTGGTTTTGAGGAGTCTGATTTCTGAGCATAGGAAGGTAAGGGTATTGTCAGAAGTGATGAGTATTTGTAGGGTTCCAGCAACATGAGAAATACTGTCAATGTTTCCAACATATGGTGGAACCAGTAAATTAAATCATCAAACCAACATTCTTTATGTAAACTTACTCAGTTTCCTTCTTTAAGTATTTTTTAATTAAAATTACTGTCCTTCATTTCATTGAAGAAAGGAAAGTAGATTTCTTTAATTTGATTTATTATTGTCACACACTGAGATAGTGAAAAATATTGTATCGCTTGCTATCTAGACAAATCATACCTTAAATAAGCACAGGGTAACATCTTAGCCCATTGTTTAGCATTCTGAGGTTAGAAGCAGCCCTAAAATTGATCGTAGCCTCACTATTGCTAAGTGTTCTCCAGAACAGCTCAGTAGGTTGGTAAACCTATAGAAAGCCTTCAAACCAAAAAGAAAAGACAAGCTGACATATTGTCCCACACTGATGGTGCAGTGCTATAAAATATCACACATGCAGTTTAACATTGCTCGCTGTCCACAGCTAGAAAACTATAATTAAGTAAATTAAATTATTTTCCAAAACTGACTCATTTACTCATTTGCATCTACAATTTGCATCTATAATTTAACTTTCTCATTCAAGGTCCTAACACTTATTTAAATCTTTCTATCCATTGCAAATATGTGGGCAACGAAATAACACCACAGAGGCCAGTATCTTGTCACAAAGACATTGTTTTTTTTTTACATGTGAAGAGTCTTTGATATCGATCCAGTTTCGTGAGTGAACAGAATTTCTGACACTTGTTTATATCTGTCAGCCAGGGCTCCTTGATAGAACCAACAGCCCCAATCAGGCAGCTCCTATTCTGAGGTCCACCTGACTGACATTGCAATCACTATATCTTGCCACCTGACTCCAAGGACATCGGCCAGTTCGTTTTGTAGCTGATCCTGGGGCATTTGTGCACCGTTTCAGGTTCCTCCATCTCTGCCTATGATATGGGTGGCATGTCACTGACAGTAGTTTGCGTTTTCTGCCCAGAATCTTGGTAGAAATTCATTCTCCTCTTCAGGCAGCAGAGGAGGCATCTGCCTTGTCAACTTAAAATTCCAAAGTACCTTCAATGCTAGATAGAGAGGCAAACAGTTGGAAAGGCAGTCAAGGAGTTAGGCATGTTTTGCTCCTGCACAGTTTGCAAGTTTGCAGCTTTTATATGTTCAGGACCATAGCACCTAGTCAAACTTTATATGTCACTGGACCTGACCTTGCATTGACCATGCCTCTTACCCATGCAGTGCAGTTCCTGGGTTCCTACACCAATGTTTATCCCCTGAAGTAAACTGTTTCTCTCTTGTTTAGTGGAGTCTCGTGGTCCATTATTGTTATGAATTTACTTCTGTAAAAGGTATTGCTGGAACTTCCTGACTCCGGATATGACCTCCTTCATGATTTTCACTTCCCCGGCCCCCAACGCCTTATCTTCACAATGGACATCCAGTCCCTATACATTTCCATCCCCCATCACGAAGGGCTCCAAGCCCTCTGCTTCTTCCTGTCCCGCCGACCCAACCAGTACCCTTCCACTGACACCCTCCTTTGACTGACTGAACTGTCCTCACTCTTAACAACTTCTCCTTCCAATCCTCCAACTTCCTCCAAACCAAAGGAGTAGCCATGGGCACCCTCATGGGCCCAGCTATGCCTGCCTCTTCATCGGATATGTGGAACAGTCCATCTTCTGCAGCTACACTGCAGCCACCCCCCACCTTTTCCTCCGCTACATCGTTGATTGTATTGGCGCTACCTCGTGCTCCCCCGAGGAGGTTGAACAGTTCATCCACTTTACTAACACCTTCTACCCTGACCTCAAATTTACCCGGACCGTCCCAGACTCCTCGCTCCCCTTCCTAGACCTCTCCATTTCTATCTCGGGCAACCGACTCAACACAGACATTTACTACAAACCGACCGACTCCCATAGCTACCTAGGTTACACTTCCTCCCACCCTGCCCCCTGTGAAAACGCCATCCCATATTCCCAATTCCTTAGCCTCCGCCACATCTGCTCCCAGGAGGACCAATTCCACTACCGAACAACCCAAATGGCCTCCTTCTTCAAAGACCGCAATTTCCCCTCCAACGTGGTCAACGATGCTCTCCACCACATCTCCTCAACTTCCCACACCTCCACCCTTGAACCCCGCCCCTCCAATCGCCACCAGGACAGAACCCCACTGATCCTCACCTTCCATCCTACCAACCTCCAGATACATCGTATCACCCTCCGTCATTTCTGCCACCTCCAAACAGACTCCACCACCAGGTATATTTCCCTCCCCACCCCTATCAGTGTTCCGGAGAGACCCCTCCCTCCGCAACTCCCTTGTCAGGTCCACACCCCCACCAACCCAACCTCCACTCCCGGCACCTTCCCCTGCAACTGCAAGAAGTGCAAAACTTGCGCCCACACCTTCCTCCTCACCTCCCTCCAAGGCCCCAATGGATCCTTCCATATCTGTCGCAAATTCACCTGCACCTCCACACACATCATTTACTGTATCCACTGCACCCGATGTGGTCTCCTCTACATTGGGGACACAGGCCGCCTACTTGCGGAATGTTTCAGGGAACACCTCTGGGACACCCGCACCAACCAACCCAACCGGCCCGTGGCTGAACACTTTAACTCCCCCTCCCACTCCGCCAAGGACATGCAGGTCCTTGGTCCTTGGCCTTCTCCATCGACAGACCCTGGCCACACAATGCCTGGAGGAAGAGCGCCTCATCTTCCGTCTAGGAACCCTCCAACCACACGCCCACCCCCTCTCTGGCCTATCACCCTCACCTCCTTCCACCTATCGTATTCCCAGCGCCCCTCCCACAAATTCCCTACCCCCTACCCTTTATCTCAGCCCGCTTGGCACACCAGCCTCATTCCTGAAGAAGGGCTTATGCCCGAAATGTCGATTCTCCTGCTCCTCGGATGCTGCCTGGGCTGCTGTGTTTTTCCAGCACCACATTTTTCAACTCCAGATATGACCGCCAAACCTTCCTTCTCTATCTGGGTGTATTTACATTCTGCATTAGCCAAAGTCCTGGATGCATATGCTATTGGGCCTCTCAATGGGCCACCTATGAGCTAATACTACCCCAATGCCATACAGAAATGTTAATGAGATCTCACTTGGGATCATAGCATGCCAATATTTTAGAGAATGATGGCTGTTTACTCACTTCCCTGAAAGCTATGGCTTGGCTCTGTGACCGTTTCCAAGGTTAACCCTTTTTTAAGCATTGATGGAAAAGATTGATGGAGGCCAGGTTACGTATGAACTTTCTGTAATAGTTCACCATCCCAAGAAAAGACCTAAGCTCATGGTCTGGGGAATCAGAGCACCTTTGATCACCCTTCCTTTATCTTCCAATGGGTGTAATTCCATCTCGTCAACTTGTAGCCCAAGTAGGTCACTTGGGGGTGTCTGAAACACACATTTGTCCCTGAGGTGTACACCTACCTTGAGAAACATCTAAGAACTATGTCTCAATCCTCTAAATGCTCTTTATTGGTCTTCCCTGTTATTAGCGCATCATCTCAATAAATGGCAACCTTGTAAAATGTCCTCCATCACCCACTGAAAAATTGCACAGGCTGACAATACCCCAGATGGTAGTCTCTTATATTGGTCCAAATCCTTATGGGTATTATTTTGGCGTTCGTCTGGGAATTCTCCTCCATTTGCAATTGCAAGTACTCCTGGCTCGTGCTCAGTTTCGTGAAGGACAGCCACCCCCCACCAGCTTTGTGTATAAATTCCTCTATGTGAGGGATTGTGTACATATCCAGCTGTGAAAAGCTCTTTACCATTTGTTTAAAATCCCCACAAATGCAAACCGACCTGTTTGGCTTCACAATGGTACTATTGGTGCTGCCCATTCCGCAAACTGAATTGGTTTGATTCCCTCACTTTCCAGCCTTCTGCCTCCTGCCTCTACTTTTGCCCAGAAGGCAAATGGCACTAGGTTGGCCTCTCCAAATTGTGGAATTGCTTCCTGGTCAACATGCATGGTAGTCTTGGCTTCTTTAAGTAGTCCCAAGACGTTCCTGAAAAGTTTCCGGGAATTTAATTAGGACTTCACTCAGGCAGCCATTTTCTAATCAAAATATTAAGCTAATCTGGGTGAATCTTTCTTCACCAATTTCGCGCCATCAAGCTTGGGCTCAAGCCTTTCACTACAATCAAGTGGTATTCCCCAAGTTCAGTCAGACTGACTCCTGTACTCCCATGTTGCATTTTTTTAATGACAAAGTCAATCATATTGCCTGTTTGAAATCCAGTTGCACTCGAGCTAGTAAGCACGTTTGCATTGGTAAATCATTAATCTTGCATACCAAATAGTCTCTCAGCTCCTAAGTAAGGTTTAAACCAAAATCACATGTTTCTGCCAGTCATCTTAACCTATTCAAATTCCAGTACAATTCCCCTGGTTCTCAAATTGTGGAGTAAAACCGATAATGTCTCCAAATTAGGGGAAGCATGGGGTTGTATATTCCTTAACTAAGTCCGTTAACTCTTGAATTATTTTATTATCGGGTGCCTCAGGAAAAGTTAGGCTCCTAATAATTTTAAAAAAGCTGTGGCTCCACAAGCTGACAGGAGAACTACTTGTTCCTTTTCATCTGCCTCAGTGTCATTTGCCAGGGGGAAAAAAACACATTCTTTCCACATACTGGTTCAGTCTTCGATGGCAGGATTGAATGAGTCAAGCTTCCCAAATAACTGCATGGGGCAAGAAATGCTTACCCCGACTCAAAGATGACTGTTGCAAGTGAATTTCTTCAGGAGCTGCATTATTTCTCATCGCCACTGAAATAACTCAACAGGGTCTAGT
The DNA here is from genome assembly GCF_004010195.1 of Chiloscyllium plagiosum. Classification (NCBI taxonomy): domain Eukaryota; kingdom Metazoa; phylum Chordata; class Chondrichthyes; order Orectolobiformes; family Hemiscylliidae; genus Chiloscyllium; species Chiloscyllium plagiosum. Next base: position 12,659,585 of record NC_057713.1, read on the forward strand.
ATCCCGTCATCAAGTCACCCTTTATTTACAGATAGAAAGTCCTTGACATTGATCCAGCTTCCTCTGATTCAGCTCTGTGAACAGTACCTCTGACACTCCTGTTTACTACTTTTTCTAAGTCCCCACAATACCACCAACCAGTGCTTACTGTTCCCCAGCACCCATGTCATGTGTGTGCAGGTGAAGGACACAGTGAAGAACAATGAGTGCAGAAATTTTTATTCATATTCCTACACCAGGAAGAACAGAAATATCCAAGTGGCCAGTGACAAGCATTGCCCTTTGTTGAGAAGGGCACTGCCTAAGTGATCAAAAAAATCAAAATAGAATGGGAGAGGGAAATAAAACACTCCACACCCGGCGGTGCCCACCTCTGATACTCCTGTTTATCTATCAATCAGGGCTTCCTGATTAGACCAGAATAACAGCCCCAATCTGGGAACTCATTCTGGGGTCCACCTGGCTGACCTTGTTACAATCATGACAGGCAATTTCCCCAATGCCTTTGTTGTGTGGGTCTCATTAATAATCAGTGTCATTAATTACCACCTTTTCTAGCAAACTGTAATATTTCCTTATCCCAACTAAAATCTGGCTGCTGATTTCACAGGATTCCATTTTAGTAAGTAACCTATCTTCTGGTGTATTCCAAAGTGTTTACAGTGAAAGCTCAGGCCAATGTTTACATCTATGGTGAGCCTCCTCCCATCCTTCATCCGACCACATCAATATATCTGATTATTCCTATATTTCCCCAATGCAATCTACATCTATTAGTTTCGTAATTTTCTCAAAAACATAATCGAGTTGATGAGACATTATTTTCTAAAACTCAGGTGGATAGTTTCCTCTGTCAATCTGAATGTCTATGATTCATTCAGGCAACTTTCTGATCAGGAATTATGCTAATAGGCTTTTAATTTCCCATTTGAATTTTTAAAATATTGTCCTCATGCGAGCCTTCTCCAGTCCATGAGGAAATCCAAAACCCTTTATTAAATAAGCGAGCAAGCAGCTTGCCATATACATTCCATTTGATCCGTTTCATTTTCCATTCATTTGATCTCCCTTAAACAAACTCAGTCAGGTCATTCGCTACCAAATCTGTTTTAAAATCCCTTGTTCTCGTAAGGGCCATATCCACATCCATAGTGCAATCAAAACTGATGTTTGTGTTTTATCAAAATAAAGAACCTGATAAGATGAACTTTTTTTCCATAAGGCAGCATGATGGCTCAGTGGTTAGCACTGCTGCCTCTCAGTGCCAGGGACCTGGGTTCAATTCCTGCCTCAGGCAACTGTCTGTGTGGAGTTTGTACATTCTCCTCATATCTGCATGGGTTTCCTCCAGGTGCTCCGGTTTCCTCCCACAGTCCAAAGATGTGCAGGTTAGATGAAGTGGCCATGCTAAATTGACCATAGTGTTAGGTGCATTAGTCAGGGGTTAATGTAGGGTCTGGGTGGGTTGCTCTTTGGAGGGTCGGTGTGGACTTGTTGGGCCAAAGGGCCTGTTTCCACACTGTAGAAAATCTAATCTAATCAAGATAATGTATTGAACAATGAAACACTACTTTTCAACCCCAACTCTAATTTGTGTTCTTCAGGGAATTTTTCTAAAATATGTTGTACAAAGTAAATAGTTGAGAACATTATTAATATTCATAATGGAAGTGTTTTTTCACACCGCCTGAAGAATTTTGTAAAAAAAAATTGATCTATAGAACTTTAAAGAGCTTTACCGAAACTGAGTAATGTTTCAATTTGTAAATGAGGGAATTGGAATATTGGTTGGCAAAATTTTTTTAAATGTAAGCTTAGAAGATGCTCTGGCTGAAGTTATGTTTCCATTAGCATACACAGACTGCTGAGTTGTTTTTTTTTCTATCAAGAAAAGATTGAAATTTATTGGAGAAATTCTGCAAATATGGTGTGACAAAGAAGATAAACCTCCTTTTATTTGCATTGGACAGGGGCCTGAGTCACCTAATTTTGCTGTCATTAGCTGTTTTACACTTGTACATTGCTGTAAACCGTTGAAGTGCAATTTGCAGCATCCAGAAAGATTAATGGAATAATTTGTTGAACTATTACTGTGCTTTTTGTCTGTATAAACACACTACCTCAGTGCTGTGATAACATAATGTCTTGATATCATTGTTTAATTAAATATACACATTTCATGATTTTCGGGCTGATGTAAGCGAATTTATTCAAAGTAGAGTTGGTAGATTTGATTGAAAAGGGAGTCAAGGATAATTGGCGTCAGACAGGAGGGTAGTATTGAGATCCCAACCAAATCAACCATTATCTTATTGATTAATTGAAATAGGATTGAAGGGCCTAAAGACCCCGTCCTGCTCCTAAGTGCTATGTTACTATAACCATAACGCTTTCTAACTCAATAGGATCTCGGTCTGAACACTGTGTGGGATGACCATCTGTCTTACCTGCTGTCACCAGCACTGGCTGCATATGAGATTGAGCGCACAACAGGAGTGTCTGCAGGTAATGAGGAATTCCAGGATGCTATCAAAAGAGCAGTGCCAGATGGACATACCTTCAAAGGCTTCCCTATTCACTTTGTCCATCGAAATCCAAGGAGAGCATTTGCAACATGTTTAAGGTAAAAACATAGTCCTGTCCCACCTCCAACAGTGATTTTGTTTTGTCTGCAGGGAAGAGAGATTATACAGCTCATCGTGTATGTACATACAATCTCTCTCTCCCTATTGTAATACATTATGGTTTTGTAACCTCACTTCAGTAACAGTGGATGAGAATACAAAGGTTAGATGAAAAGGCAGTGAAATTTAAAAGTCTGGAACTTTTGGCCCTTTTCAATAAAAGGGAACTGCTTACCCATTGACTTGGAAGAATCATCAAATGACCAGAAACCTGTCAGGTTCTTAGCTGTCAATAAGCATGAATGGGTGCATTCTCCACATAAATGTTAGGTTTCCATTTGAATTGGTGTTCTTGTGAAATATCCTGATGGTTGAGAAGCTCTGAGTCAAAAAATTCCAGATGAAGAGCTTATCCTCAACATTGATTCTTCTGCTCCTCAGATGCTGCCTTTCCAGCAGCACACTCTTCGACTCTGATCTCCAGTATCTGCAGTGTTCACTTTCTCCCGGTTGAGAAGCTTTGACAGATTTTTTTTAGCATCAAGTCTTTGTTTAAAATGTTTTGGAATTGTTGTCTAAGATTGACCTTGGAACAGTTCAGAAGTTTTAATCAGTCTATTGTTTAAAATGTAAGTCTATAAAAAGGCAAATGTAGATGTAGCGCATCAGTGGTTTATTCATGATTTATCTAACTGTCCCCCTCAGCTCATCACCCCACCTTCAAAGATGGTAATTCCCATGATTATTGCCAGAGCTTTTCGGTCAACCTGTCCTGACAGCCTCTGATTCACAGGCTGTTTACAAACTGTTGCAGCATTGTCCAAAGATCCTTTCACTGCCTGGGGTCAATGCCAACAGAACATTTTAAGCGGTTTAAATTCTAAACTTGAACAAGGGATAAGAACATCTTCAGCACCAAGTGTAAATAAACAAACATTTTTGAGCAGAGTTGTTTAGATGGGCTGCACTCTGAAGTGATTTTTAAAATCATTTTCATTTATGCACTCATGATCAATTTTTGTAAGTTAAGCTCCTCCAAACATTATTGAGATTATGTCCATTTCATCTCAGATAAATGGTGCTGACTGGGGAGTACATATTGGCTATGACTCCTGTAATTGTCTTGTCTGGGATACTTTATATTCTTGTGAAAGGACAGAGACTTGATTTTAGCAGCTCATCTGAAAGATGGCAGCTCTGACAATGCAGCCCTCCCATGCTACTATCTTTTTAACTAATTCATGGGATGGAGCTTTGCTGTTAAAAACAGAATTGATTTCCCATCCATAATTGCTCTTGAACGTGTGGTGACCTGCTGCCATGATACAACTGAACAGCTTGCAGGGCCATTTCAAAGATTTGATATGAACCACATTTCTGTGCATCTAAAGTCACGTGTAGGCCAGATCAATAATAGTGACAGATTTCACTCCTTAAAAATAATTGGTGAGCTAGATGTGTTTTTACAATGATTTGGTTTATTTATGGTCATGAAGTGTTTGTATTCCAGATTTTATTTAATTTATATGAATGTAGTGTCAACCTTAATTTTGTGCACATCTTTGGAACAGGTCTTGAACTCATGACTTTCTGACTCAGCAAGCCTCACAGACATAGCTGACAACACTTGCTTTAATTTGTTTCCTACTTCTCAAATTTTAGGTCTCCATTCTGTGAGGAAATTGTTTGCTGTCGAGGGGACCAGGTACGCCTGGCTGTACGTGTGCGAGTGTATCCATACCCTGAATCTGCCTGTGCAGTGTGGATTATGTTTGCATGCAAATACCGTTCAGTTCTGTGATGCAACTGAGTGTATAAATGATACTTGTTTCTTGTTGCTGTCTTCGCAAAGACCTTCCTGCAGGACTGTACCTTTTCAATGTTCCAAGAACATGATGTGCTATAGACCTATCATACATCTTGTTGTTTGTGCACTGTTTATTTAATGAAGAAAATAATCTCTGGAAATTGTAAAAAATTGTTTTTTTTACAAAATGTATAAAATATTTTGCTAAACAATAAAGTTTGTTAATTTAGGTAAGATTGTTTTATTCATAGTCTACTTCAATACTAGTATCATGGATAAGACAGATGAATTAAGGACATGGATTAACGTGGAATTGCGATGTTGCCATTGGAGATGTGGCTGAGGGAGGGGCACGACTTGCAACTGATCATTCTGGGTGTAGGATCTTCAGGAATGACAGGGAACAGTATAAGAGAGGAGGTATTTCATCATTTAATGAGTCAGTTGTGCAGAAAGGAGGGTCAATATCTTGGAAGGATATTCAAATGCATATTCAGAGTATTTGAGAAAGCTTGTAGCTCGGGCTGTAGATGAGGTTGTTGACTTGCTCACTGAGCTGTTAAGTTTGTTTGCAGATGTTTCGTCACTATTCTAAGTGACATCATCAGTGCGCCTCCAGTGAAGTGTTGGTTAGGAAACCCATCAAATCATAAACAATGTCCTTACCGGCATGAACTTCACCAAGGAAGAAGACTACGACAGATTCCCCTTCCTGAATGTAATGGTTGAATATAAAACCAATGGCGCCCTCCATACCAGCATATACAGGAAGGCCACCCACACAGACAGAGTACTCAGCTATAACAGCAACCATCCCAACACCCACAAACTGAGCTGCATCAGAACATTGTTCAAACAAACCATAGCACGCTGCAGCACCCCAGAGTTGGAGGGAATCTGGAATGCACTGTCTGAGAGGGTAGTTGAGGCTGGAAATCTCACAGCTTTTTAAAAAATGTTTGAGCACTTGAAATGTCATCACGTTCAAGGCTATGGGCCAAGTTCTGGAAAGTGGGTCTGGTGCAGATTTAGCAGAACTTCTTTTGGTAGTACAGACTCCGTGCTCTGTAGATTCGTATGGTACAGAAGAAGTTCAGTCCTCTCAAAGCAATTTATTGTTTGTTTGGACAATAATACATATGGAATTGCAAAGTGTCAATATAGTAAAGTGGAAGGTGGGGTGTACAAATCATTGCCCCAAACTTCCATGCAGTGTTTTCCAGAACCTACCAGTAGTAGACTCATTACTTGGTATGTTTAAGCTGTAAGTAACTTCATTGTCCTTTGTGGGACTCCTAACGACCAAACAGCTCAATGCTCCATTGACCTAGACATCTGCAAATTGTCATATTGCCATTGTTGGTTGATATTTGAGGGGGTTTCTGTAGTATAACCACCTCAGAGCATGTTAAAAGTTGCACGTTTGGTGTGAATGGTGTAGAATCAAAATTCCCTTTTATCTAGGCCATTCAGCTGGAAGAGAGGTGAGGCCAAGTTTATATTTTTGAGATGGGAATCGAACATCAGGAAATTGTTTGGAGTCACCAACTCCCTCCTACCTAGGATGCCAATCGGTGGAGCTTTGGTAGTGAGGATGGCCTGAAGTCGAGTCTGCCACAAACAGCAGCAATGGAGATGGACAGATACTGAAGCTATTAGAATAGAAAGCCTCTGTTCATGCACAGAAACAGTCCAGTTTTGGAACTCTGCATAAAGCACCCTCCTAACAAAACATCTCCTCATACCCTCTTTGTTCCATCAGCATCTCCCATACCTCACCCTCAAACCACTCAGTAAACATTTTTTTGAACTCCAATTACAATCTGTCTAACTTTTCCACATAAGATAATTTTATCCCAAGTTCCTAGTTGAGTGAACCTTCAATGAACAGCTTCTAATACAATAATGTCCTTTCTTAAGTAGGGAGACCAGTTATATATAATATGATTTCACCAATATCCTGAACAACTGTAGCAAAACCTCTACCATTCTATTTGATTCCCCTTGCAAAAATGAATGTTCGGCTTGCTGCAGCTATACACTAACTTTCTTATGATTCACGTAGCAACTCACCCAAAACACACTACTGCAATCTTGACTTAAATACTATTCTGCTTTTCTAGTTGTCCTGCCAAAGTAGACAAGTCCACGTTTTTCCACAATATGCTCCATCTGTGAAATGCTCAATTAAGCAGTTTGCAAAGAAAATGGATACATTATGTCTTCTTTGCAATTTAATCTTCTACCTATCTTTGTGTCCTCAAAAAATTTAGTCATTATACTTCTAATCTATTCATCCAAGTTTTTGATATAGATTGTAAATAGTTGAGGTGCTAGTACCTATCCCTGTGGTACTCCACCATCACATCTTGTCAACCACCAATTATCCGGTTTCCTGTTAGCTATGTAATCCATGCTAATATTTTACCCTCAAGGTTTGGGAGAAGATTTGTAGCGCGGGTGCTCGTTGTTGTGGTCCTGTTTGCCAAGCTGGGAATTTGTGTTGCAGACGTTTCGTCCCCTGTCTAGGTGACATCCTCAGTGCTTGGGAGCCTCCTGTGAAGCCCTTCTGTGTTGTTTCATCCGGCATTTATAGTGATTTGTACCTGCCGCTTCCGGTTGTCAGTTCCAGCTGTCCGCTGCAGTGGCCGGTATATTGGGTCCAGGTCGATGTGCTTATTGATTGAATCTGTGGATGAGTGCCATGCCTCTAGGAATTCCCTGGCTGTTCTCTGTTTGGCTTGTCCTTTAATAGTAGTGTTGTCCCAGTCGAACTCATGTTGCTTGTCATCTGAGTGTGTGGCTACTAAGGATAGCTGGTCATGTTGTTTAGTGGCTAGTTGGTGTTCATGGATGCCGTCCGTTAGCTGTCTTCCTGTTTGTCCTATGTAGTGTTTTGTGCAGTCCTTGCATGGGATTTTGTACACTACATTGGTTTTGCTCATGCTAGGTATCGGGTCCTTCGTCCTGGTGAGTTGATGTCTGAGAGTGGCTGTTGGTTTGTATGCTGTTATGAGTCCTAGTG
>NC_057713.1:12667466-12674807 GCF_004010195.1 Chiloscyllium plagiosum
ATAGGTGTTCTTCTTCCTCTTTTTGCAGTTCTGGTGTGCTGCAGTGTGTTGTGGCCCTTTTGAACAGTGTCTTGATGCAACTTCTTTTGTGTGTGTTTGGGTGGTTGCTTTCATAGTTTAGGACATGGTCTGCGTGTGTGGCTTTCCTGTATACCTTTGTGGTGAATTCTCCGTTCGGTGTTCTCTGTACCATCAGAGAAAGTACCATAAGGGAAAGACAACGGAATGAGGACATTATCTGGTGAATATTTTACCTATGCTTCTGAAGAGTTTTACATTTTATAATTCTGTTCTTTCCCTTAACGACGTCTTTTTTTTTTAAAGATTAGATTCTCTACAGTGTGGAAACAGGCCCTTCCGCCCAACGAATCCACACCACCCCTCCAAAGAATAACCCACCCAAACCCATTCCCCTACCCTATATTTACCCCTAACTAACACTGGGCAGTTTAGCATGGCCAATTCACCTGACCTGCACATCTTTGGATTGTGGGAGGAAACCCACGCAGGCATGGGGAGAATGTGCAAACTCCACACAGGCAGGTGGGAATCGAACCCAGGTCCCTGGTGCTGTGAGGCAGCAGTGCTAATCACTGAGCCACCAAGACCACCTTGTTTCCAGTAAGAACCTGGCAGTAATATAGATCTAGATTATGTAGAATTTGAATGTGGATGAAAGAATAATCAAGAACACATCTAAATGGTGAGAGCTTGCAGTGCTCTAAGATGCAGAGGGATCTGGATGTCCTGTTGCACAAATCACAGAAGGTTAAAATGCAGGTACAGCAAGTAATCAGGAAAGTTAATAAAATGTTATTCTATTGTAAGAGAAATTTAGTGCAAATAGGAAGGTAATGCTTCTTTAATCAGGCAAAAGAGTAGCCAGTGAGATTGTTGATGGGTTGGTTTTAATTTTCCAAAACCCATGATACACAATACTTCAGATGCAGCCTCACCAATGCCTGATTAAAACCATATCCACTGCTTCCCTTTCATCTATGCTGCTTGTTACCTTAAAAAATGTGAATAAATATGTCCGGCATGAGTCTGAGTCTGCTTACTCATATCATGCATTTCTAGATGTTTTACTGTTGTACTCTTTATAACAAATTCAAACATTTCCCCAAAAACAGATATTAAGTTAACTGGCCTATTGTCACCAGGTTTTTGTCACCTTCCTTTTTTAAACAAAGATGTTACATTTGCAGTTTTCCAATCCTGTTGGACTTTTCAGAATCTAAGAACTCTTGGAAGATTACTACCAATGCATCTATTATCTCTGTAACTACTTCCTTTAATAGCTCAGGATGCATCCCATCAGGTTCGAGGGACTTATAGGTCTTTGGTCTCATTAGTTTCCCTCGCATTTTTTTTCCCCTAGTGATGGTTATTATATTTGTTCCCACTCCTCCTTTTGTCCATTAACTATTTTAAAATGTTGGCATGTTATTAATGGTTTTTACTGTGAAGACTGACACAACTTCTCTCCCATTTCCTGGTTCCCCTTTATTATTTCCCCAGCCTCATTCTCCACAGGAAATATGTTCACTTTGACTTCCCCCTTCCATTTTATCTCTTTAAAGAAGATCTTGCTGTCTCGCCAAAAGCACCTAAAAGAGGATGAGAAGCACTCAACTGGGTGGGAATCGAGCATTAGATGTAATCACCTCAGACAAAGAACTCTGGCTAAAAAGGGAACTAATGCAGAGATAAAATAATTATGTAAATCATTGTAATCCATCAACAATGATCATACTTGTATAACTGGTCAGCTCAAAGAGGGGAATCATGCAAGAAGCCAATACTTGTGTATTTGTATGAATCTTGAAGCACATATAGGAGTTTAAGTTGGTGAGTTTTAATCATTTTATTTAAAGTGAGAGATACAATAAATACAATTCTCTTCAAAATTTAAAAACTTGCAAGGAAATATATCTTTCTGTGCCTTTTACAGTCACAGCATGTAAACAATTAAACACTCCTTTAATTAACAAGTACATCTTTTCTTAAAAATAACTTGCTATACTCTAATGGGGAGTGGGAGAGGAGGAGAGCAATTCTAAAGATCCTTATCATAATCTGTCCCTTCATTCAATTTATGTGGATATTCTCAGCAGGTTTTGATTATTGATTGGTTTCTAATTCCAAATATAAGAGACCTCCTTTTAAAGATACATTCAAATACAGTTTTTAATTTACTGCGTATTGGCTATCTAAAGCATGATATGAAAAAAATACAGATTTTACGAGGTTCTGCTTTGCAGGGAAATTTATTTAATCTAAGATCAATGTAAATAAAACAGAAGTTTTATCTCCTGTGATGTCCATGACACCTTTTTCCCATGTGTGTAGAAAATTGAATTTATTAAGTGTACATGATGAAACAACATGACAGATGGCTCCTTACGCGAACTGTAACCATAGCAACTCTCCTAACAACTGCTCTGGATTGCAATATTATGGAAATAAAAACAGGCTTACAGAATCACCATTGAGAGGAAAATTTACTTTAGAATGTTACCACCATTGGATGAAATGGAATGTATATCATAACGCTGGGAGCAGTTCATGATGGTCACCACATTAGTATAATGCAGAATTAGATGACCAAAGTTACTCGCTCCTTGTTGCTCTCCCAACTTGCCTGTAAGTTATGCCCCAATGTTATCAGAGAATTGACAAGACACTGTCTCTTGAACATTATTTAGGTTAAAAAGTCTCCCGGGGGCTATCTTGCATTTCTATGTTGAATTCATGTGTTTTTAGTTTTTACCAAAATGTGAATGTCACCAACTGAGTGGCTTCCCATCAACATGTGGCAGTTTTGATTTTACGTAGATATAGTTGTGCATATGACTGGTCTATTTATCGCAAAGTACCAGGAGGTCCTGAATTCAATTATTATTCCAATCAAAAAGTAGATTTGTGTAAATAAGTAACCAGGTCTTTGTAATTTGTGGATTATCCTACAATGCTAGAATAGAGATTGCATTCAGCTCCCTCCTCAGTGTGCATCGCTTTTTTATTTCACTCATTCTGTATAGATTTAATCACAGCCAACAGTGTTACTCATGTACTCACCGAGCAACATTGGCTCTATGACTCGAATTTAGAACTGTGATTCCAGTTATCAAATCCTCCCGTGGCATCACCTCTCCCAACCTCTGTAATCTCCTTCAGCCATAAACTCTTTGAGATATCTACATTGTCAAATACTGGTCTCTTGAATATCTCCAATCTTAATTGCTTGACCATTAATAGCCATGTAATCATCTATCTAAACACTCTACCCTGGAAATTATGCTCTAATTCTCTGTGATTTACCTCTGTTTTCTCCTTTAAGACGCTTCTTAAAATTTAAACCTTTGACCATACATTTGATCATTTGCCTGATTATTGTCTTATGTGACTGGGTGTCAAATTATAATGTTCCCATGAATTAATTTCTGTTGCTGTTCGGTCTAGTTTTCACGAGGTTTGATATTGATTTACAGACAAGCAAAGAAGAGGAAGAAATCTGTTGCCACATCTATGTGCTAGATTCCTGTCTGATCATAGCTAATGGGTATCAATTCTAGCCCTGAATTTTCCCATTGAGTTTCAAAGTGAAATCACTACAATTGGAGTCACAGAGTCAGAGTTTTTGTAGCACAGAAAGAGGCCCTTCATGTCTATGTCAATCGTCAAGTAAATTATAATGGGGTAAATCTCCTGGGCAGGTGATGGCCTTGTGGTATTATCGCTAGACTATTAAGTGAGGGACTCAGGGACCTCAGTTCAAATTCTGCCATGGCAAATGATGGAATTCAATAAAATATCCAGAATTAAGAGTCTAATAATGGCCATCGAACTGTGAGATTTTCAGGAAAAACCCATCTAAGGTTATTAATGCCCTTTAGAGAAACAAATCTGTCATCCTTATCTGATCTGGACCACATGTGACTCCAGACCCACAGTAATTTGGTTGACTCGCAACTCCCCTTAGGGTAATTAGGGATGGGAAATGAATGCTGACCTAGCCAGCAACATCCATATGCTGTGAATGAATTTTAAAAAAACCCTATTTTCTAGCTCTTAGCGTGTGGTCTTATATGTTATAGTGTCTCAAGTGCTTTCTAAATAGTTCTTAAGTGTTTTGAGGTTTCCTGCCTCCATCATCTTTTTAGGTTGTGAGTTACAGGTACCCACCACTCTCCTAGCTTTTCATTTCCATTAAATACTATGTGAAAGTTTTAAATGTATTACCCCTAATATCTTACTTTAAATTTGTAGGGGAGTGGCTGACTTGTCCCCTCACCTAAAAGTTTATTTTTGACAAATAAATACATTATGGAAAATAAACTTGTCTTTTTATAATTGACCAGTCTTCTTATCCACCTTTTCTGTGGTCCTTATAATCCTTTTCACCTCTATCAAGCCTTCTCTCAACTGTAGCTGCTCAAGGATAACAACCCCAGCCTCTTCAATGTTTCCTCATAGGTCAGACCCCTGCAGCCCAGGCAGCATCTTGGTAAATCTCCTCTGCTCCCTCGACAGTGCAATCGTATCCTTCTACAATCTGGTGACCACAACAGCAAGTAATTCTCCAATTGTGACATAATCAGCATTTTTTACAGTTTCAGCTCCCTGGGCCTGCATTTTATGCGCCAGCTAATAAAGGTAAACATCCCATATGCCTTCTTAACACCTTATCTACCTGTCCTGCTACCTTCAGGGATTTGTGGGTATGCACATCAAGTCTTCTTCGATATTCAATACTTTCCAGGGTCTTACACTCATAGTGTAATCCCTTGTTTGTTAGCCCTCCACAAGTGTATTACATCACACTTTTCTGGATTAAATTCCATTTGTCACTGTTCTGCCACCTGACAATGGATAACTTCCTGCAGTTTTCCATGATCCTCCTCAGTATTTATCCATTACCAATTTTCTTGTCATCTGTCACCTTTTTTGATCATACCCATATTTAAGTCCAGATCATTAACATACACAACAAACAGCAAACAATGGACAGCGAAGAAGGTTATCTTAGAGTACAATGGAATCTTGATCAGATGGGTCAATGGGCTGAGCAGTGGCAGAAGGAATTTAATCTAGATAAATGTGAAGTGGTACATTTTGATAGGGCAAATCAGGGCAGGACTTAAACATTCAATGGTAAGGTCCTGGGGAGTGTTGCCGAATAAGGGGTCCTTGGAGTGCAGGTTCATACTTCATTGAAAGTGGAGTCACAGATCGGGTAGGGTAGTGAAGAAAGTATTTAGTTCACTTGCTTTATTGGTCAGTGCATCGAGTATAGGTGTTGGGAGGTCTGTTGTGGCTGTACGCAACATTGGTTAGGCTACTTTTGGAATACTGCATTCAATTCTGGTCTCCCTGCTATAGGAAGGATGTTCTTAAATTTGAAAGGGTTCAATAAAGATTTACAATAATGTTGCTAGGGTTGGAGGTTTGAGCTATAGGGAGAGGCTGAATAGGCTGGGGCTATTTTTTCGGGAGCGTCGGAAAGGATGACTTTATTGGTGTTTATAATATCATGAGGGACATGGATAGGGTGAATTGCCTAGGTCTTTTCCCCAGAGTCGGGGAGTCCAGAACTACAGGGGATAGGTTTAAGGTGAGAGGGGAAGATCTGAAAGGGATGCAAGGGGCAGCTTTTTCATGCAGTGGATGGTATGTGTATAGAATGAACTGCCAGAGGAAGTGGTGGAGGTTGGCACAATTACAACATTTAAAAGGCATCTGGATGGGTATATGAATAGGAAAGCTTTAGAGGTGAGATGATGCTGTCACCTTAAAAACTTACAGATTACTTACAGTGTGGAAACAGGCCCTTTGGCCTAACAAGTCCACACTGACCCGCCGAAGTGCAATCCACCCAGATCATTCCCCTACATTTACCCCTACACCTAACACTACGGGCAATTTAACATGGCCAATTCACCTAACCTGCACACTTTTGGACTGTGGGAGGAAACTGGAGTACCCGGAGGAAACCCACGCAGACACGGGGAGAATGTGCAAACTCCACACAGTCAGTCGCCTGAGGCAGGAATTGAACCCGGGTCTCTGGCGCTGTGAGGCGTTTTGAAGGTTATTTTGTCCTGGGATTTTTTCCAAGAGAGGTTGTAAAGGCAGAGGTGATGAAATAGCTATGAGAGACCGCATAAGTCAACAATCAGAGGAGGCCTCCGGTTTTTTTTTAAACAGTTTAACAATGGAAGGAGACTGGTCAGTTCTCCCAGTCCAGGCTTTCTGGGTTTATTTAGCTGTAGCAGTCACAAGATGTTTGAGTCCAGAAGAGTTACAAGCTTCAGTAAATGATCCCGAACTGACTTTCTCTGAAATCTCTCTGGATATTGTTCCCTCCTGCATGTGAGAATCTGCTGTGAATTTATCTTTTAGCCAAGAAGTGTGCTTATGGGATGTTACTATATTAGAACAGTTAATTAGTTGTTACTGTATCGGTTACGTTTTCCAAAAGTTAAGTTATTCTAAATTCTGCTTTCTTTTTTCGTGTTTTATCTATAGTGTTTAAATACATTCTGTTTTGCTTAAAGCCGAGTGGTTTGACTAGCTCATCACACCTCGACCACCCACTTCACATTTACTTTTAAAATTAAAAAAAATTAGGATCTTGGCTACCTTCTTAAAATATTTTGAGGGAGTCTGGCCTGGTCCATAATGGAGTGATATGGGTCAAATGCTGGCAAATGGAATTTGATTAATTTAGGATATCTGGTCAACATGGATGAGTTGGACCAAAGGGTCTGTTTCCGTGCTGTACATATCTATGAATCTCTATGACTCTCTGTAGACCACATCACATGCATTACGCTCTACAATATTCCTACATGGCTCCTTGAAAAAATTGATCAATTTTGTCAAGCACGATCTTCCTTTGATGTATCTATGCTGACAACCCTTCATTAATCAGTGTCTCTCCATAGAATCCCTACAGTGTGGAAACAAGCCATTCAACTCAACAAGTTCACACCAACCCTCTGAAGAGGATCCCACCCAGACCCATTCCCCTACCCTATTTCCCATGACTAATGCACCAACCTGGTAAAAACAATGACTGCTGGAAACCAAAGTCTAGATTAGAGTGGTGCTGGAAAAGCACAGCAGGTCAAGCAGCATCCGGGGAGCAGGAAAATCAACGTTTTGGGCAAAAGCCCTTCATCAGGATGGGGAGAAAGTAGCGTAGAGTAAATAGGTGAATGGGGGTGGGGATGGAGGTGATAGGTCAGAGAGGAGGGTGGGGGAAGGTAGCAAAGAGTACAATGAGTGAATGGGGGTGGGGATGAAGGTGATAGGTCAGAGAGGATGGTGGAGTGA
>NC_057713.1:12675145-12688043 GCF_004010195.1 Chiloscyllium plagiosum
GCACAGCAGGTCAAGCAGCATCCGAGGAGCAGGAAAATCGATGTTTTGGGCAAAAGCCCTTCATCAGGAATAGAGACAAGGTGCCTGCAGAGTGGAAAGATAAATGAGAGGGGGGATGGGGATGGGTAGAAAGTAGCATAGAGTACAATAGGCGAATGGGAGTGGGGATGAAGGTGATAGGTCAGAGAGGATGGTGGAGTGAATAGGTGGAAAGGAAGATGGGCAGGTAGGACAGGTCATGGGGGCGGTGCTGAGCTGGAGTGAGGTGGGGGAAGGGGAAATGAGGAAACTGGTGAAATCCACATTGATGCCATGTGGTCGAAGTGTTCCGAGGAGGAAGATGAGGCGTTCTTCCTCCAGGTGTCGGGTGGTGAGGGAACGACGGTGAAGGAGGCCCAGGACCTGCGTGTTCTCGGCAGAGTGGGAGGAGTGTTGAAATGTTGGGCCACAGGGCGGTGGGGTTGATTGGTGCGGGTGTCCCGGAGATGTTCCCTAAAGCGCTCTGCTAGGAGGTGTCCAGTCTCTCCAATGTAGAGGAGACTGCATCGGGAGCAATGGATACAATAAATAACATTGGTGGATGTGCAGGTAAAACTTTGATGGATGTGGAAGGCTCCTTTAAGGCCTTGGATGGAGGTGAGGGAGGAGGTCTGGGCGCAGGCTTTGCAATTCCTGCGGTGGTAGGGGAGGGTGCCAGGATGGGAGGGTCGGTTGTTGGGGGCGTGGACCTGACCAGGTAGTCAAGGAGGGAACGGTCTTTGCGGAAGGCGGAAAGGGGTGGGGAGGGAAATATATCCCTTGTGGTGGGGTCCGTTTGGAGGTGGCGGAAATGTTGTCGGATGATGTGGTTTATTCGAAGGTCGGGTGGAAGGTGAGCACCACGGGGGCTCTGTCCTTGTTACAGTTAGAGGGGTGGGGTTTGAGGGCAGAAGGGCGGGATGTGGACGAGATGCATTGGAGGGCATCTTTAACCACGTGGGAAGGGAAATTGCGGTCTCTAAAGAAGGAGGCCATCTGGTGTGTTCTGTGGTGGAACTGGTCCTCCTGGGAGCAGATAGGCAGAGGTGGCGGAATTGGGAATACAGGACAGCATTTTTGCAGGAGGTAGGGTGGGAAGAGGTGTAATCCAGGTAGTTGTGGGAGTCGGTGGGTTTACCTGGATTACACAGGAGCCTTCCACATCCATCAAAGTTTTACATGCACATCCACCAATATCATTTATTGTATCCGTTGCACCTGATGTGGTCTCCTCTACACTGGGGAGACTAGACACCTCCTAGCAGAGCTCTTTCGGGAACATCTCCGGGACACCCGCACCAATCAATTCCACTGCCCTATGGCCCAACATTTCAACTCCCCCTCCCACTCTGCCGAGGACATGCAGGTCCTGGGCTTCCTCCACCGCCGGTCCCTCACCATCCGACGCCTGGAGGAAGAACACCTCATCATCCGCCTCGGAACACTTCAACCCCAGGATTTCACCAGTTTCCCCTCTCATTTATCTCTCCACTCTGCCTCCATTCCTGATGAAGGGCTTTTGCCCGAAACGTCGATTTTCCTGCTCCTCGGATGCTGCCTGGCTTGCTGTGCTTTTCCAGAGCGACTCTAATCTAGACTAATGCACCAACCTACACATTCCTGAACACTATGGGCAACTTAGCCTAACCTGCATATCTTTGGACTGTGGGAGGAAACTAGAGCACCCAGAGGAAACCCATGCAGACACAGGGAGAAGGTCCAAACTCCACGGACAGTCACCTGAGGTTGGAATCGAACCTGGGTCCTTGATACTGTGAGGCAGCAGTGCTAACCACTGAGCCACCATGCCACACGACAGCAAATCAAGTTATTCTGAAAATATTCTGGATTTGAAATTACTGCTGATCTCTTCTAACTTATCTCCAGTTTGGGGTAAAACTGTGGATTTATCCACTTTTAAGGATAGTAAATCTGCTAGTACCTCCTTGCTCTTGAATTTTTATAATATTTCACAGTCCTCCACCCTTATGTCTATACTATCATTTATTTCCATTGTAACAACCAACGCAAAGTATTTATTGAGGATTGTCCCCACATCTTTCAAAAGCACACATTGATAACCTATACGATCTCAAGTAAATCCTACTCTTTCCTTAGTCATTATACTACTCTTTATGTATTTTTTTCAATCCACTGATACTTTTCGTGCACTATCATTGCTTTCCTAATTACTTTTTAGGCTCCCCCTGCAGTTTTTATACTTGTGAAGGGACTCTGTTGTACTATGCTCTCAGTATCTGCCACAATCTTCTCTTTTTTTTCTTAATACGAGTCTTTACATCTCTTGACATTCAGGGTTTCCAGATTTTTTCACACTCCATTTTTACAGGAATGTATTTTCCCTGTACGCTCCTTATTTCCTCCTTGAATGCCACCCACTATGCTCTGGCACAGTTTTAACTGCAAGTAGCTGTTCCCAGTCCATTTGGGCAAAATCATACCTCACCTTAGTAAAATTAGGCATTTCCATTTAAGAACCTTTATTCCTGACTCATCTTTATCCTTTTCCATAACTACCCCAAATTTAACTGAGTTATGGTCACTATCTCCAAAATGCTCCACCACTGATATGTCTTCCCCCTGCTTGTCCTCATTTCCGAACTTTACGGTCAAAACTGCACCTTCCCTTGTTGTCCTTTCAACGTACTGGCTGAAAGAAGTTCTGAATGCAATGTAAGAATTTTGCTTCATTCTTACCTTGCATAATTAAACTATTCCAGTTAATACTTGTGGTAGTTAAAATTCCCTACAATAAATGCTTTATTATATTTACACTTCTCTGTAATTCAATTACATATTTGATTCTCTATCTCTTCCTGATTTTTTTTGTCTAAAGTACTCAGTGTGTTTGAATTTTTTGTATTTTCTACTTCTACCCATATGGCCTCATTTGATGATCCTTCCAAGACATCGCCTGTCCAACTGCTATAATCAATCCCTTGATCAATATCACATAGAAACATTGGAATTATGAACAGGAGTAGGTAATTCAGCCCTCCAAATCCCCTCTGCCATTTAACATGATCACGGCTGATCTTATTCTGGTCTCAACTCCACTTTCCTGCCTGTTCCCCAAAGCCCTTTATGCTGCTTTTCATCAGAAACATACCTATTTCTTTCTTGAATCTGTTGATTGATTCTGCCTCCACAACCTCGTTTCCTCTTCTATCACTCTTTCTACCTCATCTGAACACTCTCTAATCTATATATTCCCAAGTATCCTTGCCTTTCATCCCTCACCCCATGTTATCACAAATACACTATCAGGTTGATGATTAGAGTTTGTAGGATCTTGTTACACACGTAACAAGATAGCTGTAGCAGTAACGCACCTCCTGACTCTCGAAAGGCTGTCCACCATGTGCAAAGCACAAGTCAGGAGTGTGATAGCATATTCTCTACTTACTTGGATGGGTGCAGCTACAACAACACTCACACAGCAAGCTCCTGTCAATAACAATGTGAGAGTGACCTGAGAGTCTGTTCCACTGATGCTGATTGAGACATAAATGTAACGGTGAGACAGGTAGAAATTTATAAATACAAAATTAAGGATGTTAAGATATTTCCCAGGGTGAACATTAAAATCTGTTAAAGAAATTATAATAAACTGCAAGGAAGCAATGAGATCTTGTTGACACGTCCAAAGCAAGCAAAGAGTTAAACGTGCTGCCCTGAGGGATTCTAAACGGCAGAGATCCAGTAGGTCTGAGTCTGCTGAGCTTTGCCCAGGACCCAGGCAAAGTGGGGTGTGTACCCTCCCCTCACTTTGTAAACTAATAAAAATCGCTTTTTCCCAGCAGCTATAATCATTCTGCATTAAACTTTTGCAGTTTGATACACTTTAAAATGACCCAAAGGCAAAGGACCATGGAGTTCAGAACAGGCAGGCCCCCGTTTTGTTTGTAAAGCTCCGAGAAAAGATTGACACATCGATTGAAGAGACCCGGTCCAGGTGGGAGTCGATCTCGGTCTCGCTGCAGAAGCTTGACCGAGAGATCGAGAAACTCAGGCAGCGTGTCGGAGGGTTGGGGGGGGTGGAGCAATGTGCCACGGCCTCCGAGACTGCTGCTGAGTTAGCTGTAGGTCAGGTCCAGACTCTGGAGCGCCGAGTCCGGGCCTTAGAAGAAAATCAAGGTCATCGGAATAATATTCAGTTTCTGGGCCTTCCCGAACAGGAGGAGGAAGACAGTTTGTTGATTTTTTGGAGCAATGGCTCTCACAGCAGCTGAAGCTGGAGTCTGAGTTGGGCCAGGTGCAGGTTGACGGGCTCACTGAGTTGGTGTGTGCAGGCCTCAGTCGGACCGGTCCTAGTTCGACTTCAGTACTACAGGGAAAAACAAATGCAGCTGGAGGCCTCCAGAGTTTTGGGGAAGGATCTCCAAGCCGTGGTATACAAGGGTTCCAAAATAATGCTGTTCCAGGACGTCTCTCTGGTCGTGGTTCGCAAGAGGAAGGCGTTTGATGAGGTAAAGAAGAGTCTGAGGGATTTAAATATTCAATATTCCATGCAATACCGGGCGTCGCTGCACTTCAGTCGTGGAGGATCTGTGTATAACTTCGGATCGCCATAAAAAGTAAAAGAATTTTTGGATGCTGTCAAATAGACTGATGGACTTGAACTATATGGAAAATGACTTTATTTTACCCCCTTCTGTTTTTTCTCCTCCTCTTTCCCTCTTTCTCTTTTCCATCCTTCCTCGGGGGGCATTCTTTCTTTCTTCTTTCTTTTGACTCTTATCTATAACTCACTTAGTTTATCCGAATACTGGGGGATGTTTCTGAGTTGCTTTTTGTTCCTTAGTACTTGCTGGGATTGTAATTTTATATATTTTATTTTATGTTGCTGTTTTGTTAAAAGTGCCTATGTAACAACATGGAGGGGGTGTGTTGGTCACCCACTTTTAACTCTTGTATTATAAGATATTGGCATTTGTAATGTCTGAATCTGGGCTTTGGAGTGCCGAGTCCAGGCCTTAGAAGAACATATCGATGACCTCGAAAGAGGTCTTCGGAAAATTATTCGGTGGCCGAGGGCATGGCTCCAGCTGGGAGGTGTTATGGTGGGATTACTGGAAGGTAGGAGTGCCCCTGTGGACAAGGGGGAAAGTCTCCTTTTAATTATGTCTTACTTTTTTTTAGGAGTAGTTCTTAACTGTTTTGATTTAGTTGTTTTACTAGTTGTTTTATATGTGAATTGTTTATGGTCTCTACCCAATGCCTTTTGAGCAGGCTTCTTCCTCCTGGGGGCTCTCGGGCTTTCTTGAATGATCATGGCTAGTCATTCATTTAAATGGTGCACCTGGAATGTCAAGGGGAGCCACTCGCCAATTAAAAGGAAAAAGATATTATCAAGTCTTAAAAAAGAGAGGGTTGATGTAGCCCTTCTACAGGAGACACATCTACTTGATCAGGATCATTCGAAGCTGAAGCAGGGTGGACTTGGCCTGGTGTTCTTTTCATCTTTCAGCTCAAAAGGTAGGGGAGTGGCCATTCTTATCCAGAAGAATCTTCCCTTCCAAATGCTCAGCCAGATAAAAGATGAGTCTGGGTGGTATATATTACTTAAAGTCCTAATATATGGAGAGGAATATGGGATTTTGAATGTTTATTGCCCCCTGGCACACTCTTTTAAATTTGTAACAGATGCATTCTCCAAGATGATGGCTCTCAGGGTGCGTCACACAATTATAGTGGGAGATTTTAATTGTATTATCGACCCCGAGGTGAACAGGATACCTAGGAGCTCCACGGGTATATCTTTGAGATCCAGGCAGTTGGCTGATCTGAATAGGGAGTTTGGGCTGATAGATGTGTGGAGGTGTCTTCACTCTGAGGGTAGAGATTTTACTTTTTATTCTAATCCACACAAATGCCATTCCAGAATTGATATGTTTTTAGTCCCTTCAACCTTTCTGAATTTGATATTGTTTTGTAAAATAGGTGATATAACTATTTCTGACCACGCAGCAGTATATATGGAGGTTAAGACTAGTGATGACAAGATGGGTTCCCAACAGTAGCGTATGGACCCTCTCCTATTGAAGGATAGTAAGTTCATAGAATATTTCTCGCAGGAATTCAAAGCTTTCTGGGATATCAATTCAGGCATGGCCAGTAACCTATCAGTGATGTGGGAGACTGCTAAGGCAGATGCATGTGGCTTGGTTATCTCATATTCTGCGACCCAGAAAAGACAAAAGGGAGAACAACAGCATCTGCTTGAGACTCGCCTGAAGGCAGCTGAGACGATATGTTGATAGGCCGTCCATTACTAAACTACAGCGGAAGCCCTCAGGGCAACTTTGAATACCGTACTTGCTCAAACAGCAAAGAGGGAGATACTGTTTGCGAAGCAGAGATTAGCCAGGCAGGTATCTAGCATACCTTGCCAGAAAGAAAAATGCTCCCCAGTCCATTATGTTTATTAGAGAGGGTGCTTGTACCCTGACTTCTTTTCTTAAATGACCCATTGACATCTGTACCCCACTTAATATTTGGTATGTTCTCAGGTGACGAAAGCAATTTTATGAAATCAGAGACGATGTCACTAGGAGGTCTTATCAGCATATCCAATTTTCCAGATGGATCCCATTTCCCCTTTTGGTGGTCACTGGCAGGCTTTCTTTATTTAGGTATTTTTATTACCCTGACTTGTGATCCGAAAAACATTATTGCAGCCTTTAGAAAATTCTATTTCAAATTGTACAAGTCAGGGGGCTGTGAGGATAGAACGAGGAAGATGGAGTCTTTTTTTAAAAAATCTGGCGCTCTCAGGTCACTTTTGAACGCCCCCACCCCCCGACAACTCAGTAAGCCCAGGAGGTGGTGAGGCAGCTCCAGAGTGGTAAAGCGTCTGGACCAGACGGATTCCAGGCTGAGTTCTATAAAGAATTTATAGACGAATTGGCCGGACCACTTATAGCCATGTATAATTATTCACACAGTCAGGGTAGCCACCTG
Source organism: Chiloscyllium plagiosum (assembly GCF_004010195.1). NCBI lineage: Eukaryota > Metazoa > Chordata > Chondrichthyes > Orectolobiformes > Hemiscylliidae > Chiloscyllium > Chiloscyllium plagiosum. Next base: position 12,682,148 of record NC_057713.1, read on the forward strand.
CCTTCTCTGAGAGAAGCAAATATCTCTCTCATTCTTAAGAAAGGAAAAGCCCCAGATGACTGTACTTCATACAGACTTATATCCTTATCGAATGTGGATTTTAAAATTCTCTCAAAAATGCTGGCATTAAGATTGGACAGTGTTTTACCATTCGTTATAAAAGAGGATCGGATAGGATTTATTAAGGGTCGCAGATCAACTAATAACATTAGAAGAGTGTTAAACATGGTACAAGTCTGCCAGCAGGGAACAATACCGGGATCAGTCGTCTCCTTAGATGCAGAGAAGGCATTTGATCGGGTAGAATGGCCATATCTCTTTTATACTTTGGAACGGTTTGGTATTGGAGAGGTCTTTACCAAATGGGTTGCAGTATTATATAATGACCTTAAAGCAGCAGTGATTACCAAGAGCGTAAGATCAGATAGCTTTAGTGTTGGCAGAAGTTGTCATCAAGGATTCCCTCTCTCACCACTACTATTTACACTAGTGATTGAGCCGCTGGTGGAAGCTATCCGAACTGACCCTAATATAATGGCCCCGGAGGTAGGATCAGGTAAGCATAAAATCACTCTCTATGCGGACGACGTCCTTTTCTTAAATGACCCATTGACATCTTTACCCCGCTTAATTCAAGCGGTTAACTTATTTGGTATGTTCTCAGATTATGAAAGTAATTTTATGAAATCAGAGGCGATGTCGCTAGGAGGTCTTATCAGCACATCTACTTTTCCAGATGGATCCCATTTCCCCTTTTGGTGGCTGGCTTTCTTTATTTAGGTATTTTTATTACCCTGTATTTGGTCAGCTATATAAAGCTAATTATACATATTTATTTGAGAAAATAAGGCAGGATCTCCAGTGCTGGGAAGATCTCCCGATATCCTGGCTAGGAAGAATAGCTTTGGTCAAGATGAATATTCTCCCTCGCCTATTATACCCTATGAGAATGCTTCCCTTGATGTTGCCGAGACAGGGGCTGTGTGAGTTCTATGGTTGGCTCGGCTCTTTTATTTGGAGTCATAGATGGCCCCTTATTAAATTAGATAAGTTGCAGCTCCCACAAGTAAGTGGAGTTCTGGACTTTCTGAATTTCAGGAGGTACCAACTGAGTTCTCTGTTATCAAATGTGGCTGATAGGTCTCCGGTGACCCACAGTTAATCTGGTTGGATATTGAGGCCTCCCAAGCAAAATGTCCTCTCATCAATCTACTATTTATGGATAAGATAAGAGTTATTATGGATCATTGTAAAAATTCAATTGAATTAAATACAATCAAAGCTTGGAGGATGATGTGACAGGATGAGGGTAATTTACAAAAAACCCTTTTACCCCTATAGTGGGAATGTTGGGATTTCAGCCAGGCCTGACTGATGCTAGATTTAAAATCTGGAAGTCTAGAAGTATCTCCTGTTTGGGAGATCTGTTTGATGGGGCGGCCATGATGTCCTTCGAACAGTTGCGTCAGAAGTTCGGGTTGTCCAGCAAGGACCTTTTTCAATATTTTCAAGCAAAGATTTCATACAAAAAAAGACCACATTGATGACTAATCCATACAAATTAGATATGGAAAAGAGAGTGTTTCGATCGATGTGTGCGCCCTCGGTCAGTATTCTCTGCCACTTGCTAGGTAATAAGTTATCGGAGGACATGGAATGGTTATATGAAACCTGGATTCAAGAATTAGGGATGGAAATCTCCTTAGAGATGTGGGAGGGTATCTGGGAAAATGCCAGGAAGATCTCTATCTGTAATAGAACTCCGGCTATTCAATTGAAAATACTTCATAGGGCTCATACGGCACTAGAGCGACTTGCAAAGTTCAAGGCAGGAGCATCCCCAATGTGCCCTAAATGTAAAATAGAAATTGGCACTCTCACTCATTGTTTGTGGACATGCCATAAGATTCATAGATATTGGGACAGCATAGTGAATGTCTTGGCAAATAATTTGGGGACTGAGATTGGGTTGGACCCAGTGTCCCTTCTTTTGGGTTTTCCAAATTTCCCTTCTCGAAATGTATACGGGAAGAAACTATTCACTATCTTTTCCTTTTGTGCGAGGAAAACCATTTTAGTAAGTTGGGTATCCGAAAGTCCCCCAGGACTTACGAATTGGCATAGTTACTTATGGAATATATCCCCTGGACTTCCTTATAAATAGGGTGCATCAAAAAACGGAATTATTTTACAGAACATGGAAGCCCTTTTTGAATCACACCAATGCAGTTGTATTGGCCATACTGTTTAGGGTCTTTGCTTAGCCATGAGGACGGTGTTGGTTGGTTCGGGGGGCCCCCGGGAAGAAGAATCTCGTATAAATACGGGTTTTGTTATGACTTAATATAACTTTATTTTGAATGTGTATTTTTTTTTCTCTTTTTTTGGTTATTGTTAGTAATGTTGGGCGGCACATTGGTTAGCACTGCTGCCTCACAGTGCCAGAGACCCAGGTTCAATTCCCGCCTCAGGCAACTGTCCGTGTGGAGTTTGCACAATCTCCCCGTGTCTGTGTGGGTTTTCTCCGGATGCTCTGGTTTCCTCCCACAGTCCAAAGATGTGCAGGTCAGGTGAATTAGCCGTGCTAAATTGCCCGTAGTGTTAGGTGCAGGGGTAAATGTAGGGGAATGGGTCTGGGTGCATTGCTCTTCGGAGGGTCGGTGTGGGCTTGTTGGGTCGAAGGGCCTGTTTCCACACTACAAGTAATCTAATGTACAATACTGTGGGTTTTTTTAAATATAGAGAATCTTCTTTCCTATATTTTGTTTTGTGTTTTGGTAGTTTGTAGAGTAGATTAATAGGAGAAAGTGAGGACTGCAGATGCTGGAGTACCAGAGTTGAAAAATATGGTGCTGGAAAAACACAGCAGGCCAGGCAGCATCCGAGGAGCAGGAGAATCGACGTTTCGGGCATAAACCCTTCTTCAGGAATCAGAGTAGATTAATAGTTAGTTTTCTTAATTTTATATTGTTGCTGTTATTATATTGTAAAGTGGACACATTATTCTGTATTGATTTTGTAAAAAAAACTCAATTTTTTTTTCCAATAAAAATATTCACAAAAATTAAGTGCAGCCCTTACCATCCTCATTAAAACAGACAGGTGAAGTATTTTTAGGAACTTATGGAACAACCACGACGAGAGGAGGTGAATGGTATTCTCAAACTGTAATTTGAAGTGACAGAGAGTATAACAAACAGTAATGAAATGATTAAACATCTGGAAAGTTCATAAGCGGTCAGGTCTAATATAATGCATCTGATGTCGCTGGGAACATGCTCAGGCTCCTAATACTGTGGAATCTGTCACATTGATTGTAAAGTAGAAAGCTGAAATGATATAAACGCACAGCATTTCCACTCTTACCTGATAATGGCAGAGTATGAAATTCCTTCGAGAATTCATTGTTGTCAATAGGCTTCCCAACACAATTGTGGCAAAGAACTGCATTGACTTCATCCTTGGCTACAGTCTTAGCTATGGTCCCCAAGTTTAGACCCAGAGATGGGTTTCTGACTCAGTATCCACCCTATTGGCATGGCTGGTTATTTCTATTCCCTGCTATTTCCCATTTTCTGCTGAAAATAACCCTAGCCCAAAAGGTTGATTCTTCTGCTCCTCAGATGCTGCCTGACCTACAGTGCTTTTCCAGCACCACACTTTCTGACTGAAAATAACCTCAGCCTATCTAGTCTCTGTTCGTAGCTGAATCACTCCAGGCCAGGCAATATATTGGTGATTCAATGATGCACCCTCTCTCATGCAATCACATCCTAACTAACATCTATACAGCTGCATTGTAACGTTCCTATTCAATGCCTTGATTAATAAAAGCAAGTATCCCATATGCCTTCTTAACCATTTTATCCACCTGTCCTGTTTCCAGGATCCTTCAATGATCTGTGGACTTGCACACCAAGCTCCCTGATTCTCTGTACTTTCTCGGGACCCACCATTCATTGTGTACTCCCTTGCTCTGTTGGTCCTTCCAAAATTCATCACCTTACACCTTTCAGGATTACATGCCATTGACATTGATCTGCCCATCTGACCAGCCTGAATATATCAGCCTTTCCTCCTATTTACCACACCTCCATTTTTTGTGTCATAAGACCATAAGACAAAGGAGCAGAAACAGGCCATTCAGCCTACTGACCCTGCTCCACCATTCAGTGGCTGGTCTGATAATCCTCATGTCCCTTAATTCCCTGGCTGATTAAAAATCTATCTCAACCCTGAGTATATTTAATGACCCAGACTCAACAACCCCCTGTGGTAAAGAATTCCACAGTTTCAACATTTTGAAATTAGTGATCGCACATTCATGCCTAGTTCATTAATTGACAGTACAAACACCAAGGGACTAGCATCAAACCCTGTGGTATTCCACGGGATACAGGTTTGTAATCACAAAAACAACCTCTGACCAGTGCTCCCTGCCTTCTGTCAATAAGCCAACTATGGATCCAATGTGTCAAATTGCCCTGGACTCTTGGCTTTTAGTTCTGTGAAGTTTTTCTTTATAAAAGTGAGAACATCATTTTCAACAATGGACTAAAATCAGCATTTCCAAGAATATGTATGATTTTAGCTAACGGACCAGCAAGCCACCTTGGGTTGGGGGTGGGGGGTTGGCGGGGAAAGGAGAGATGATTGCCAAGATATTTGATGAATTGAGTTTTATAACCCAGTTAGAGAGAGAGAGAGAGAGAGAGAAATAAATAGGACCATTCAGAGGGTTCTATCATAACAAACAATATAAGTAGCGGTCTCCAAGGCAATCAGGGCAGGAGTGGGAGAAGTCCTGAGTTGTTTTGAAGAAAACTTCAGAAGTGGAATGATAATGAGATGTTAGAGAAGAAGCCATTCTCCAAGGTTGTTGAAAGCATGAGGTTAAAACATCCATGGTTGGTTATAATAGTGAGCTGAGTTAGCAGGTTGTTTAGAAATTTAGGGGAGACATATTAATTGCAGAAAATTGCATGGAGTAAATTCACAGATATTTGTCAAAAGGGAACTAATTACAGCCTTGTCAGCTGAACAAGAGCTTTATCTTAGAGATAGGGGTGACCTTTCACTGTGATTTGATATCTGTAAGACTGTCATTGGTGATAAAAGATTGATTCTTCCTAACATTTATAAGGAGTTTGTTTCAAATCATTCTTGCACAGTGTAATCAAGTTTGTTCTTTTTTGTGTGGTAGAGGTGTGGGAAATCATGTCTCACAAACTTGAATGAGTTATTTGAAGAAGATGAGGGCAGAGCAATAGATGTGATCTACATGGACTTCAGTAAGGCGTTCGACAAGGTTCCCCATGGGAGACTGATTAGCAAGGTTAGATCTCATGGAATACAGGGAGAACTAGCCATTTGGATACAGAACTGGCTCAAAGGTAGAAGACAGAGGGTGGTGGTGGAGGGTTGTTTTTCAGACTGGAGGCCTGTGATCAGTGGAGTGCCACAAGGATTGGTGCTGGGCCCTCTACGTTTTGCAATTTACATAAATGATTTGGATGCGAGCATAAGAGGTACAGTTAGTAAGTTTGCAGATGACACCAAAATTGGAGGTGTAGTGGACAGTTGAGAGAGTTACCTCAGATTACAACAGGATCTGGACCAGATGGGCCAATGGGCTGAGAAGTGGCAGATGGAGTTTAATTCAGATAAATGCGAGGTGCTGCATTTTGAGAAAGCAAATCTTAACAGGACTAATACACTTAATGGTAAGGTCCTAGGGAGTGTTGCTGAACAAAGAGACCTTGGAGTGCAGGTTCATAGCTCCTTGAAAGTGGAGTCGCTGGTAGATAGGATAGTGAAGAAGGCGTTTGGTCTGCTTTCCTTTATTGGTCAGTGTATTGAGTACAGGAGTTGGGAGGTCATGTTGCGGCTGTACATG
>NC_057713.1:12688157-12692299 GCF_004010195.1 Chiloscyllium plagiosum
GAAGTCCAGAACTAGAGGGCATAGGTTTAGGGTGAGAGGGGAAAGATATAAAAGAGACCTAAGGGGCAACTTTTTCATGCAGAGGGTGGTACGTGTATTGATTGAGCTGCCAGAGGATGTGGTGGAGGCTGGTACAATTGCAACATTTAAGAGGCATTTGGATGGGTATATGAATAGGAAGGGTTTGGAGGGATATGGGCCGGGTGTTGGCAGGTGGGACTAGATTGGGTTGGGATATCTGGTCGGCATGAACGGGTTGGACCGAAGGGTCTGTTTCCATGCTGTACGTCTCTATGACTCTAAAGTATTTTCTGTTGTTAAAAGTACACTGCCAGCCTCCTCTGGTGACTGATCTCCAAAGTAAACAAAAAGAAAAAAAAATCTTATGATCTATCAAGTCGGGTCTCACTCTAGGATCTGATTCATCCAATGAATCATAACACCTCAGCCACACCATTGGTAGATGTCTAAGATCAAGTCTGGAATCCCCTCCCTAAATCTCCTGTGTACAACTCTCCTTCTCCCATAAGAGATTAATTAAATTGATCTCTTTGGCCAAACTTTTAATTACCTATCTTCTCTCCCCGAACATAACTGTTAATTTATTTGTTTGGTCACTCTCTTGATATTTTCTTTGTGGTAAAAGTGTGGTGTAAAAGCAAGCTGTTGTTGCTCATTTATTATTCATTAAATTCATCCATCTGAGTTTCCCTTTCCAATAAAATGGGAAAGGCCATTTGTACAGAATCAGACATTAAGGAACCTCAACACTTTGTTTGAAGTAAAAGACTCTGACCAGCATCTTGAAAGCTGTGTCTCACACATTCACTTAGCAGAACATTGTCACTCAAAACAATGCACATCCTTTCACTTCCTGATGGTCGTGCCAACTATTTTGAGCATTTGTGGTTGTTATTTGAATTTCAAACAACAACTTGAGTCACAGCTGGCAGGAGGGGTGAACAGTTTATTTTACTTCATCCTATCTCCCATTTCTCCTTCTGTTTTAAATTGACTCCCCTACTTGCTGTTACAATGTAGCAAATGATGCAGTGTATCAAATAGTTACCAGGAATGTAGTTCTCTAATAATAGTTTAATCACCTCCCTTTGACATTCCACACCATTATCATACTGGGGGTTTACCACCGACTAGAAACTGGAATTAAACCAGCTACAAACGTAGCTCAGAAACTACGAGTTCTGCAGTAAGTAACTCACCTCCTGACTCCCCAAAACCTGTCCACCATCTACGAGGCCCAAGTCAGGAGTGTGATGGAAAACTCCCCACTGGTCTGGATGAGTGCAGCTCCAAAATCACCCAAGAAACTTGACACCATTCAGGACAAAGCAGCCTGGTTAATAGGCACCACATCCATGCCCTTCCCCCACTCAGTAGCATCGGATGTACCATTTGCAAGGCGTACTGCAATGATTCACAAAGCTTTTGATGGCACTTTGAAAACCTGTCAACTCTACCTCTTTGAAGGACAAGAGACACAGATACGTGGGGTACACCAACACCTCCAAACCATTCACCATCCTCAGTTTTGGTATAGCCGGGCGAAAATCCTAGAACTGCCTGACAGCACTGTCTGTGTAACCATGTCAAAACAAAAAAGGACTGCAGTGATTTAAGAAGGAAGCTCAGCACCACTTTTCTAATGGGAGCTAGCGATGGGCAATAAAGGCTGACCCAGCCAGAGACGCCCACATCCCTGTGAATTAATAAACTGAAGCAAACATGAACACGGAAAATGCAAGCAAGCAAAGGAGGCGGGCTTTTGGACCACACAGCAGGAGTGCACTCTGGCTCCCAGGCAGAGATAGAGTCATATGATTGGATTTAATCAGAAGCCGCTGGAAGAGGCCGGTTTATGTATGAGGAGCTGGCACTGTGAGCGCACTACTGTTGATAATACTGTCACGATGATGATGATGATGATGATGCAGAGGCCGGAGAAGACGGTACTGGCTTTATTCCCGTTGCCGATGGTTTAGTGGGAGGGTAACTGTGTTGTGTTCGGATCCAGAGAGAGACAGAGAGAGACACACACAGACAGACAGACAGACAGAGCCTGCGGATCATGGCAGAGCGATGCTCCGGGAGCCCGGCCCTGGAATGCGGTGCCCAGACGGACTCCCACGACCCGGAATCCCAGGAGCTGTCCCTGGAACATATCCTGAAGCTTTACAACCAGCCCCTGAACGAGGAGCAGGCTTGGGCGGTGTGTTACCAATGCTGCAGCAGCCTCCAGCGGCAGCGGCGGCCCGGAGACCCGCAGCCTTTCCCGGGCAGGCTGAGCGGGACCAGGGCTGTCATTCTGCAGCGAGACGGCAACATCAGCATCCGGAGCGAAGCAGGTAACGAGACGCCCCAGACAGGACAACAAAAACCAGGAGCTGAGCATGGAAATGTGAAACGTCTGACGGTTAAAAGCTGGGGGGGGGGGGGGAGAGATGCTAGTCCCCTGATTCGTCTCAGAATCTCCAGCAAATACATACATAGAAAAGGATAAGGAGGGGGGGAGATCAACATCTGGCGGAGGAGGAAGCCAGAAATAAAGAGGACTTAGCGAGTAAACCCCAAGTGAGTGGAGAAGGAGTCTGCTCTTTTTGACAAAGCTGACAGGTTAGGCGGAGGAATCACTGAAGGACCCATTGATTAGGACACAGTTCCTTAGGCGGGTGGGCAAAAGGTGATATTAAAGCCAACAGATTTTTTCTTCTAAAAAAAAAATAGCCTCCCGGAGAGAGACAAGAGAGAAAGAGCCATGAGAGTCTGATTAAACAGGCACAGCGTTAGTGGGCACCAGCAGGGGCTTGCTTCATTGTTGACAGTGAGAGTCTCTGACTGACTGAAGCAACAAGGTCAGTGCAGCCTCGGGTAAACAAGCTGCAACCAAGGAGCTCCAATCAAAATTCACAGCCAGACACCTCTGAATGGCCCAGTAAGAGGCAGGGCGATGCCTGGGTAAAATACAGGAAAATAGCAATTATTAAGAATAAATGTTGCTGACAAATTATTCATTCATGGGATGTGAGCACAGCTGGCATTTAGTACCCACTCCCTATTCGCCCAATGGGCAGTTAAGAGTCAACCACATTGCTGTAGGTCTGGATTGATATGTAAACCAGACTGGGTAAGGATGGATTATTTCATTTCTTAAACAGCATTAGTGAACCAGATGGATTTTTCATGACAATTGACAGTAGTCATCATTAGGCAAGCTTTTTCTTCCTGATTTTTATTGAATTCTGAGTTCTCCTTCTTCTATGGTGGTTTTTTTTTAGATTAGATTCCCTACATTGTGGAACAGACCCTTCGGCCCAACCAGTCCACACCGACCCTTTGAAAAGTAACCTACACCAGACCATTTCTCCTCTGACTAATGCACCTAACAGTATGGGTAATTTGGCATGGCCAATTCACCTGGCCTGCACATCTTTGGACTGTGGGAGGAAACCCACACAGACAGTTGCCTGAGGCTGAAATTAAACCTGGGACTCTGGTGCTGTGAGGCAGCAGTGCTAACCACTGAGCCACTGTGCCCATGTTGATAGAAACTCTATCCAGCAACATTATCAATATGCCACTGCCTCCCCAAATTAATAACAAACAAATATAAGCACTGATATGTCAAAAATTGCTGCGAATCAAAAATGCACAGAAATATCATGAGGGAAAATAGATTATTCAGTCACCTGAATTGAAAATAAGAACAGGCCTGGGCACAGCCATTCTTTTGCATAGCATGAGCACACAGGATAAACACATGAATTCCCTGGAATAGAATCTGGATTTGACTCACCCAGTTAATGACTTGTTCTGATTGTAATGATTAGCTACACTCCACAAGGCAGCCAGGAGTAAGAACTCATTGGCTGTGACCTGCACTTTTTATGGCACATTTAACACAATTCAGTATTGCAAAATGAGAAGTAACTGGACAGGGAGCAGACCAAAGATGATTTAGGTGAGGAGAAAGTGAGGTCTGCAGATGCTGGAGATCAGAGATGGAAATGTGTTGCTGGAAAAGCGCAGCAGGTCAGGCAGCATCTAGGGAACAGGAGAATCGACGTTTCGGGCATTCGCCCTTCTTCAGGAATGGCTAATGCCCGAAACGTCGATTCTCCTGTTCC
>NC_057713.1:12692676-12718618 GCF_004010195.1 Chiloscyllium plagiosum
TCTGACGGGGGAGTCACGGAGGGAGTGGTCTTTACGGAATGCTGGTAGGGGAGGGGAGGGAAATATATCCTTGGTGGTGGGGTCCGTTTGGAGGTGGCGGAAATGGCGGCGGATTATGCGCTGTACATGGAGGTTAGTGGGGTGGTAGGTGAGGATCAGTGGGGTTCTGTCCTGGTGGCGGTTGGAGGGGCGGGGTTCAAGGGCGGAGGATCGGGAAGTGGAAGAGATGCGGTGGAGGGCATCGTCGACCACGTCGGGGGGGAAATTGCGGTCCTTGAAGAAGGAGGCCATCTGGGATGTGCGTTTTTGGAACTGGTGAGCACAACCAAAATCAGATAGATTTTCAGAGAGTTGGGAAGTATGGAGGAGAACATGCTAGGCCCAACATTGTGCTGTGGAAACTGGGATGGAGGGTGAAAGATGATAAAGAGGAGTTGAATATAAGCACAACCCCTTGAGCCTTATGTATCTGGTCTTTTTAATTGCCCTCCATTCATAATCCCTTGATACTTCTAGTCCTGATCTATTCAACTGACCCAGCATCCACAGTCTCCTGGGGGAGTGGATTGCTGATGCTCAGTACCTTTTGTGGAGAAAGTGATTGCTTGTTTCAATCCTGCATGATCTAGCTCTAATTTTAAGAACACGCCCCTTGTTCTGGATTTTTGTTTATTGATGTGAGCATAGTTTGAGAGCTCATTGGAGAATATTTATTGTTCCTAATCCCAGAGACACTGATTGTGAACCACCTATGTGCTTTCATAGGCCATTTCAGAGGAAAGTTAAGAGTCAACCACATTGCTGTGAGTAGGGAGTTGCATGTAGGCCAGACCAGGTAAGGATTAGAGACAAAAACTACCCCACTATTCTCCGTATCCAACGCATCATCTTCAAACACTTCCCCCAAATCCAAATAGACCCCACCACTAAGAACATCTTCTGCTCCCCATCCCATTTTGCCTTCCGCAGGGACTGTTCCCTCCAACAGTCCTTGTTTCATGCCACCCCCACCACCGAACCCCCAGGTACCTTCCCCTGCAACCAGAAAAGATGCAAAGCCTGCTGGTACATCACCCCCCTCACCTCCACCCAGGGCCCCAAACAGTCTTTCCCGGTGAGGTAGAGGTTCACCTGCCTCTCTTCATCAGGTGCTCCCAATGTGGTCTTCTCTACATCAGGGAGACTGAACGTAAACTCAGGGAATGGCTTACCAAGCATCGCAGCCGGGTCCACTGGGGCTGACTGGACCTCCCTGTCACCGCTCATTTCACCACCCTACCCCCACCTCTCCTTTTATCTGCAGCTCCCCCCCACACCCACCCACTGACCTGAAGTAGGGTTACACCTGAAACATTGTTTTTGCACCTCCTGATGCTGCCTCGCTTGCTGTGTTCTTCCAGCATCCTGCCTGTAGACCAGGTAAGGATGGCAGATTTCCCTCTCAAGTACATAAATAAACTAGATGGATTTTATGATGATCTAGTTGTTTCATGCTCACTGTTACTGATAATAGCTTCTTTTTAAAAGATCCTATTTTATTTAACGAACCAAATTCACTTCAGTAACTGTAATAGTGGGATTTGAACTCATGTATCTCTGACTTTGTGCTCAGGCCTCTAGGTTGCTAGACCAGGAGCATTATGACTATACTAACAAACCTGTACACATTCCCTCACTCTGTGAAAGAGATTCTCTGTGTATTGACCCTACCAAATTCCTTCACCAATCACCCTCAATCTTTCAAACTCAAGGAAACAAAATCCAGGTTTATTCGATCTTTCTTTGTAAATTATTGTTTTAAACACTGGTCAATTCTGAAAAATCTGTGCCGTATTATTTTGGTGTGACAACCATTCAGTCCTAAAGCTTAACTTGTCAAGAATCCAGCTTGTTTTCCCATTACCATTTGCTTTTAAATTAAATCCATTAAGTTCCTCTCCTTAAACATTTCTTTTGATCTTAGCTAGAACTCAGTGAGTAATACTTCACCCACTGTATCAGCAAGTTTCAAGTTGAAGGTCTTTTCCAGAGACAAGAACATACCATTTAGACTGTGACTGAAATGCAATATTAAGGGAGTGCTGCATTGGCAGGAGCATTGGATTTTGACCTTAATCAATTTGCATTTAAATTCCTTGAATAATTTCAGAATAATGTTTCGAAACAATGCTTTATAATCAGTAAAGTATCTGGCTGTATTGGTTTTAGTGGTGTGTAACCATATAAAAATATTTAATAATCTGACAGTAATGGAGATATTACAAAAAGTTACCAGAAAACAATTGAATTTGATATTAAAGACCAGATTTCTGCTTTGAAGTGGGAAGGTCCAGTTAAGAAATTTCCTGACTTGGCACACAGGATTACTTTAAAAGGGCATTACTTTGAAAACAAGATAAGGATACAAGAGGAGCACAAAAGCTGGCTACTCAGCACATTTTCAGCAGGTTTGAGGTCGAGTTGGGCTCACCATCTTCAATGGAGACCCCACAGGTGGATGAACACTGAGGCAGGTTGGTAGGAAGGTCTGTCCTTGTCTCTTGAGACTTTAACCCAGTTTCTTCAAACGTTAAATAAAAACTCTTAGAACGAAGAATCAAAACCAGAAATTGCTAGAAAAGCTCAGCAGGCCTGGCAGCATCTGTGGAGAGAAATCAGAACTGGGGCAGAGAAATTGAGGCAAAGACGACGGAAGAAGAGTTCAACATCATGTTGTGCCCACAATTCATTTATGTGGGGTCACAGTGGGATAAAACTGAGACTTTTGCTGAGTACAGAACATTCGGCCTCAGAGGGAGAGTTCTGAGGAATGATCACCAGGCCCGAAACATTAACTCTGATTTCACTCCACAGATGTTGCCAGACCTGCTAAGCTTTTCCAGCAATTTCTGTTTTGTTTCATCAAACATTGTTAGGCCCTCAGCCCTCACTGTTCTGACCCTCCCCACATCTCCTCAAACCTCAAATTACTTGTACTTGCTTTCAAGCCCTTCCATGCTGTCACCATAGGCACTTCCCTACTTTCCAATATGGGTAGACCTCAAGAACCATGTGGAGATGAGTAAAATTAAACTTTTAGCAATCCAAAAGAACATGATGCATTGTTGACATTGAGAAAAACTCATTCATGAAACCCATTCAAACAATAATTTAGTCAAATCAACTCAAATATAGCCACTCCTTTAATAATCCTTAACATTATTAGTCAAACTGATGAACTCAGCCACCCCACTGAGATAAGTGTTTTTCAAACTTTTCACAATTAGTCACTAGAAATGGCTGTCAATCATTGCCCTCACTGAAAGTTGTAGCCTTTTTAGTCTTTTTTAAAGGGCTGGGGATTTAAATAGCTTCATATCATCGCACTTAAATAGACGTTATCTCACCTTCACACGGAATCCATAGATATGTAGGGTTGGTGACGATTCGCCACGGCACATTCGCCGCCGCCGATTAGCCACTGCCGGTTCACCACCAGCGTTTCTCCACTGTGGTTGTTTGACCTCTGGAGACTATTCGCCACTGAAAATATATATATGTAGTGATTATTTTCCCTCCCGCCTGTTCTTTCATACTTCTCAGTGCCCTTTATTTATACAACAGCATAGTACATATTGATAAAAAAAAGAGGTGAAATAAATATGAGTTTATTGGTCTATACATAAAAATGAGTTACAAACACTTGCGGTGGCGAATCCTCCTCAGCGGCCAATGGGTGGTGGCGAACCATCCTCGGCGGTGAAAGGGCAGTGGCTAATCGGCGGCGGCAAATGGTCCCATCCCGAGATATGTAGAATCCCTACAGTGTGGAAGCAGGCCCTTTGGCCCAACAAGTCCCTCCGAAGAGTAACCCACCCAGATCCATTCCCCTATATTTACCCCTGAATGATGCACCTCACCTACACATCCCTGAACATTATGGGCAATTTAGCATGGCCAATTCACCTAACCTGCACATCTTTGGATTGTGGGAGGAAACCGACACAGACACAGGGAGAATGTGCAAACTCCACACAGATAGTTGCCCGAGGCTGTGATCGAACTGGGTCCCTGGCACTGTGAGGCAGCAGTGATAACCACTGAGCCAACATGACATTCCCTTTGCTTGTAACTTCTCCATAAATTCTTGTTGCCTGTACCTTGTGTAAGGTTCTAGGAACAGTGGAAGTGGGGTGAATTTCAACTCTATTTCAGATGGTTTTGTCAGTTTCTGGTTTCCTGCTTGTCTCTCAAGCCACAACCCTTTCCCCTGCCAGCAAAAAAAAGGGGATTTGCCAGAAATGGACATTCACGTCAGTAACCATGGCACTATTTGAAATACCATTTTCTTTCAGTGCTCCTTTACTATTTTGTACTCCTTTGGTTTTCCTACCTCTCCCAGTACACTGGATTGGCACTCTTCCTTTTTTATTGTGTGTCTTTATGTCTTCCTTGCATAACTTTTTCTTCTGTTGTGATACTGTCTCTTAGCTTGTTTGTTGACAATGATTGCCTAACAAATGGAGTCTTTGCCATTTAGGGTTGTGGACAGTTCATTTTGTATCTCAGACCAATTATTTCCTTGAATATTTTATATTCCCATCATTTGTGGGTTTACTCATTACCTGTTTAGACAGTTTATTTCAATTTAGTTCACTTGCTTAAATTTAACACCTTGGTTGATGGCTCAATCTTTGCACTTTCAAACTTAATATCAAAGTCTATGATTTTACAGTAACTAATTATGAACTGCTCTGTTAGTGTGAAATGGTTAAATAATTTCATGTGGTTTCTGAGCATTAAGTTCAATATGTCCAATTCCATTTTTGGTTCTAAAACATATTGTTCTAGAAGACTCTGCTGAATATATTCAAAGAATTCTTACGAGATGACTGTGTCTCAGTGTTTAACATCGTTGTCTCTGAGTCAGAAGTTTGTGGGTTAAGCTCTGCCCCAGAGACATGAGCATACTATCCAGACTCCAGTAAAGCAGTGAGAAAGTGTGGCATTGTTGGAGATGCCACTGTTCCAGTGACATTCCTGAGCAAGCTCCTATATACCATCTCATTTGACAATAAAAGATCCCAGGCAGTCTTTTAAAGAAATGCAGGGCGTTTGTCCCTGTCCAATATTTCACCTCAAACAACTGTACAAGACATTGGTTAGGCCACTTTGGAATATTGCATACAATTCTGGTCTCCTTCCTATTGGAAGGATGTTGTGAAACTTGAAGGGGTTCAGAAAAGATTTACAAGGATGTTGCCAGGGTTGGAGGATTTGAGCTATAGGGAGAGGCTGAACAGGCTGGGGCTGTTTTCCCTGGAGGTCGGAGGCTGAGGGGTGACCTTATGGAGGTTTATAAAATCATGAGGGGCATGGATACGGTAAATATACAAAGTCTCTTCGCTGGGGTGGGTGTCTCCAGTACTAGAGGGCATAGTTTTAGGGTGAAAGGGGAAAGATAAAAGGAACCTAAGGGGCACCTTTTTTTACGCAGAGGATGGTGTATGGAATAAGCTGCCAGAAGAAGTGATGGAGGCTGGTACAATTGCAGTATTTAAAAGACATGTGGATGGGTATATGAGTAGCAAGGGTTTGGAGGGATATGGGTTGGGTGCTGGCAGGTGGGACTAGATTGGGTTGGGATAACAGGTCAGCATGGACGGGTTGGACAAAAGGGTCTGTTTCCATGCTGTACATCTCTATGACTCTATGATTCTGTAACAAGGCAAAAATTGTTTATCTGCATATTTATATTGCTATTTCTGGGATCTTTCTTTGTACAAATTGGCTACTATCTGCTCTGGGCAGTATCACTGCCCTTCCTATTCCAATTTAGTTGCCCTTCCTAAACAGATGGCAGTCTGGAATGTTTAGCTCCTGATCATAACCTGTAGCCTTACCTCCATAATAACTGAAATATTGTGTTCTCTTGAGATAAACGTGTGCTTCTAATTTGCTACTTATATCTCTTATGCTGTGTGCATTTGTACACAGAACTCTATCTGTGTAACTGTCTTCATCCAGCCCACTTGTGTGTGGCTGGTCATTTGTCACACTTTCTGAATTAAAATGGATATTTTCCTTTTGCATCTCCTATCCAGTTTAATTATTTTGCCACTTCGCCTTTGAGAGAGAGAGAGAGATGAGGTTGCAGAGGTAAGGAGGAGCAAGACCAAGGAGAGTCTTGTAGTTGAGGACAAGGCATTTGAAATTAGTACAGAATGAATGAAGGTTGGTAAGAACAAGTTGATCAGGTAGTGGGACTAAGTACTTTAGAATGCTGAATAAGTTCATGAATGATAAGGTGTGTGAAAGCTGGTCAGGAGAACGTTGATGTAAATAGATCTTGTAAAATATGGAACAGAGGCCTTGGTACTTGGTCCCAACATTCCTCCCTTTGAAGATTCTCATAATTTTCCATGGTTTTGCACCCTTCCTAACTTGGTATCCTTCTCCAACATGATAGGCCTATGAAATCTTAGTGTTTCTTCAAAAAGGGCCAATTTCCTTCACCCCAACATTGACAGCCACGCTTTCATTTAACTACAACTTTTCATTTAACTACAAATCCCCCCCACAAACCTCTCACAGATTCACTTAAGACATTCCTAAAACCAACATTTTTTGTTAAGGTTTTGGTCAGATGTCCTAATGTCTCCTTCTTTGGCTCAGTGTTACCTTTTTCTGAAGTACTTTGGGACATTTTTCCTAATTCATGATATTATATAAATACACGCTTTTTTGTAGACATGCTGTCACCATGAGCTATGAAAAGATTGAAATCCAATCTTTTGGGAGAAACTGTGATTAAAAACTGAAGTGAAGTCATGCAGGACAAGAAATGATAAGGACCATGCTCACAACTCATGGAGGATGTTGTTTGTGACTTTGCTTTGACTATTTCAGTAAGGGGAAGGGTTGTAGAGATGTTTGGGAGATTTACACAGGGAATTAAGTTTGTGGACCTGGCAGGTGACAGCACGTTCAGGTGAAAGAAAAGGCTGCTGGAAATGAACAACAAGGGTGAAGGTGTTGGAGATGGTTTGAGGAACGAGGTAATGATAGTTGAATGCTTGAAGAAAGGGAATAAATTTGAGATGAGATTACGAAGGGAAGATCAATGGTCAGGGTTAATGAGAAAGGCATTAAAGGGAATCTGAACAAACCCAGGGTCAACATGATTTTGGATGTCTTTTAAGACTCGGCTGGTCACTTCTGCCTGAGTTATGTGCACAGATTCCATGTTTTTAAGCAAGTCTGCCAAGTAACAGTTCATTTTATACGAAGACGTTTAACAAAGTTAACCACTATCAATTGGAAAAAGAACTGAAGGGGAACTGAGGGGACTCTTACACAGTGAATTATAATGCGCTACCTAAAGGTTGCTAGAAGCAGAGTCAATAGTAATAGTAACATTTGGAAGGGAATAGATGAAGCATAATGTGGTAAAATGTGAACTTGCCCACTTTAGCAACAAGGAGAGATAAGCAGCATGTTATTTAAATGGTGAGAGGTTACAGAACCCTGAGGGATCAGAATGTCCACGTGCATGAATCTCAAAAAGCTAGCATATAGGTACAGCAAACGATTAGGATGGCAAATGGAATGTTGTTGTTTATTGCAGGGGGAATGGAATATAAAAGTAGCAATGTTTTGCGACAGTTTTACAGAGCATGGATGATACCACAGTTACTTGTGGTCTTTTGATTTAAGAAATGATGTAAATGCATTAGAAGCGGTTCAGAGCAGTTTCACTTAATTGATACCTAGGATGCAAGTTTGGGGGGAGGGTGTTGTTTATCCTATGAAGAAAGGTTGCACAGATTGAGCATTTATCTGTTGGAGACAGAGTGAGGTAAATATTTTTCTCTAAGGGTGCTGAGTGTTCAGAACTCTGTTTCTGAGAGAAGGGTGGGGTTGGGTCATTGGATATTTTTAAGGCACAATTAGATAAATTTCCCACTATAGTCATAGTGAGTCATTGGTTGTTGGGGTTAGGCAGGAAAGTGGAGTTGAGGCCCTTGTCAGATCAGACATGATCATTTTGAGTGATGGAGCACCCTTAAGGAGCTCATATTAACTTGCATTGGGCTTCTGTTGACTGTTTCAATGAAGAGTTCTCCTTAGTCTCTCGGCTATGCTTTTTAATCCATTACCGTATAAGTTATTCAACCTCAAATACCTGTCCAGCTCCCTTTTAATTTATTGTTTAGTGGATCAGCTCCCATTATCTTTTTCAGGTAGGAAGTTCTTAATCCTAATTAGTCTCCATCAAAAAACGTTGCCAATTATTTCAAATCTATCAATCCACTTGCTAGAAAATGCAGTCATAATCTATCAAAATCTTTCATCACCTTGTATCTCCTCATTTTATTAAGTTTTCTTTCTTGTTGGAGAACCTCCAAGTTTACTCATGACAAACAACAGAGAGAATGGAATGTTTTGGTAGGGACTGTTTTTTGCTTGCCATAGAGCTTACACCTCTGCTGTAAATAATCCCTGCTTGTGCTGGTTGAGTTGCCTTTGTAATAATAATTTTTAATCACTGTGTAGGGACACATTACGACACACTTCCAGGGCAGGTGGGACTTGAACCTGAACCCTTTGCACAGAGGTAGGGGCGACTCCACTGTACCACATAACCAGGGGGCAACTTGGTTGATGATTTCCAAGTTAACATTGGCAATATGGTTGAGGAGTTCTTGGAAATGCTGTATCCAGCAACTGTTCTATTTTAACCTTGCCGTCCTTTAGCACTTTTTGTCTGTCTTTAGAGTGCAAAAGGTTTAGACCACGGTAGTGTGGACCATTTACTGTCTTAATAGCACTGAAGAAACCTCTGTGTCATCATCATTTGCCAGCTCTTGGATTCCCCAGGCCTTATCAGTGCACCATTTGTTTTTGAGCTCCTTTACCCTCTTCTGGACATCCACTTTCGCATTTGGCATCGGCCTTTCTGTGGGTCTTGCAGCTGTTGTCATTCTGCCAGTCACAGAAAGCTGGCCTGTTCTTGGAAATGAGTTGTCCAATTTCCATGTCATTCTCATCGAATCAGTCCTGATGGTTTCTGGACCTGTTATCTGGGGGGTGTTATTGCAGTTACTGAGAATGGTAGGTTTAAGCACACTCCAATGTTCTCCTGTGTCCTCTGCGTATTCTTGAGGTAGGTTGTTAGCAAGTGAGGCCCGTAGATATTACGTAGTGACTGCGTCATCCAGGCTTTCCATGTTGAATCCATAATTCAAATGAATTAATTTGCCAGGGCTTAGAATATAGAAGCAAGGAAGTCTTGTTTCAACTTTTATAAAACATTGATTAGGCCACGCATGAAATATTGTGTACAGTTCTAGCTGCCATACTATCGGAAAGATGTGATTGCAATGGAGAGGGTGCAAAGGAGATTCACCAGGATGTTGCCTGGGATGAAGAGTCTCAGGTATGAGGAGAGACTGGATCGGCTGTGTTTGTTTTCCTTGGAGCAGAAGAGGCTGAGGAGGAATCTGTTTGAGATTGAAATTATGAGAGATATAGACAAAGTAGATCATGAGAATCTCTTCCCCACGTTTATATGTGTATAAGACCAGAGAGAATAAGTTTAAGGTGAGGTGCAAGAGGAGATCTGAGACAAAAAACTTTTTCACCTAGCAGGTGGTAGAAATATGGATTGTGCTGCTTCAGAGGGTGGTGGTGGAGGCAGGTACTTTTGCCATGCTTAAGAAGCATCTGGACGAGTACTTAAAATGCCGGAACACAGTAGACCAAATAGAGTCATAGAGTCATAGAGATGTACAGCATGGAAACAGACCCTTCAGTCCAACCCATCCATGAAGACCAGATTCCTAACCCAATCTAAACCCACCTGCCAGTACCCAGCCCATATCCCTCCAAACCCTTCCTATTCACATACCCATCCAAATGCCTCTTAAATATTGCAATTGTGTCAACCTCCACCACTTCCTCTGGCAGCTCATTCCATACACGTACCACCCTCTGCGTGAAAAAGTTACCCCTTAGGTCTCTTTTATATTTTTCCCCTCTCAGCCTAAACCTATGCCCTCTAGTTCTGGACTCCCCGACCCCAGGGAAAAGACTTTGTCTCTTTATCCTATCCATGCACCTCACGATTTTGTAAACCTCTATAAGGTCACCCCTCAGCCTCCGACACTCCAGAGAAAAGAACCCTAGCCTGTTCAGCCTCTCCCTATAACTCAAATCCTCCAACCCTGGCAACATCCTTGTAAATCTTTTCTGAACCCTTTCAAGTTTCACACATCTTTCTGATAGGAAGGAGACCAGAATTGCACGCAATATTCCAACAGTGGCCTAACCAATGTCCTGTACAGCCACAACATGACTTCCAACTTCTGTACTCAATACTCTGACCAATAAAGGAAAGCATACCAAATGCCTTCTTCACTATCCTATCTACCTGCAACTCCACTTTCAAGGTGCTATGAACCTGCACTCCAAGGTCTCAGAGTTCTAGGGTACACCTGATCAGGTCCTGGGGATTTATCCACTTTTATGCATTCCAAGACATCTAGCACTTCTTCCTCTATAATATGGACATTTTTCAAGATGTCACCATCTATTTCCCTACATTCTATATCTTCCATGTCCTTTTCCACAGTAAATACTGATGCAAAATACTCGTTTAGTATCACCCCAATTTTCTGCAGCTCCACATAAAGGCTGCCTTGCTGATCTTTGAGGGGCCCTATTCCCTCCTAGTTACCCTTTTGTCCTTAATGTATTTGTAAAAACCCTTTGGATTCTTCTTAATTCTATTTGCCAAAGCAGGTAAATGGGATTATTACAGTTTAGTGTATGTGGTTGGTGTTGTTTCTATGGGCCTGTATGTCATGACTCTAAGATGTAGGTAGAGTTTTGTTGGACAGTGGACTCAAAGGTTATCGGGGTGGATGGAAATGTGGAATTTCAAGCAAGCAGATCATCCTTGATCTTACTGAATGGCACAGCAGGCTTAAGGGAGTCAAATGGTCTACTTTTGCTCCTATTTCACGTATTTATAGTAGGAAAGTAGGAAAAGATGTAGTGGTAGAACTGCGAGTCAAGAATGGCAATAGTTTGAGATGACTAAAAGAATCATGGACCAGGGAGAGATAGCAGGAACAAAGGCATTGATTAGGGGAGCAGCCATGATCATATTAAATGATGGAGCAGGCTCGAAGGGCTGAATGGCCTACTTCTCATTGCTGCTCCGAGTTCAGATGTTTGTATATTTCAATGAGGACATCAGTATATAGAATCGGTTTGGTAGGTGGTGGGAGGGGAATAGTCACAAGTCACTGAGGAATAGTAGGAAAATGAGTCACTAGTGGTAATCATCTAAAGGCTCCTTACAGACAGCACAATGTAGGATGAAATATACAAGAAGAAATATTGGATGCTTGTGATGAAGAAACAGTGATAACGATGGGTGATTTTAATCTACAGATTAAGTGGAAAATAAGATTGCAATAGTAGTCTGGATGAGGAATTGCATTTGCATTTGAGATAGAGCAGCAAGTTCTGCGACCAACCAGAGAACAGGTTGTAGTAGATTTGGTATTGTGCAATGTGATAGGATTAATTAATGGCTTCAGAAAAGCACCTCGAGGCAGCAGTGGCAAAAATAAGATTGAATTTTATATCCAATGTAAAAGAGAGAAGATTGGGTCTAAGGCTAGTATTTTAAACTTAAATAAGGACCACTATGTGGGCAGGAAAGCTGAGCTAGTTGAAAAGAACAGACCTACTGGGCTTTGGGATAGATCAATAGAGACAGTGTTAGACATTTAAGAGTATATTTCAGAATCCTTACAGTAAGTATACTCCTATTTTAAATAAAACCTCTAAAGAAAGAACCCAAAATCTGTGATTAACTAAAGAGGTTGCGAAAATCAGCAAACTTAAGGGCAAAATGTTTAACTGCACAAAGATGAGTGGCAGGTCAGATGATTGGCCAGATTATAAATAATGGCAGAGAAGGATGCCAGGCTTGGTAAGAAATTAATATGAGAGAAGCTAGCTCAGAGTGCTAAAAATGGATAGCAAGACTTTCTATGGATATCTAAAAGGGAAAAGAGTAAGTAAAGTGAATGTTGATACTCTTAGGGAGTGTGAATAGGAGGTAACTGGTAGATGATAAGGAAATGGTAGGTGAAATAAACAAATATTGTACTTCTGTTCATTGTAGAGGACACATAAAAACACTTCCGTTATAGCTGCAAATCAGGAGGTGGGGGTAAAGAAGAACTTGGTAAAATTATAATCACTGGGACGTAATGGAGCTGCAAGCTAACAATTCTCTGAGCCCAGATGGACTTCACCCTGGGATCTTAAATGAGGAGACTAATGAGGTTCTGAATGCTTTGGTGTTACTTTTCCAAAATTCCCTGGATTCAGGAAAGGTTGTGTCAGGGTGAAAAGTAGTAAATATAAACTATCTATTCAAGAGGAAGGGGCAGAAAAAAGGAAACTATTGTCCCATTAACTTGACAATGTCCTATCAAACTATATCCAGACTGGAATCAATCAAACTGCACTGTTGTAGTTGTGGGTATGTTCGCCGAGCTGGGAGGTTGATTTGCAGACATTTCGTCTCCTGTCTAGGTGACATCTTCAGTGCTTTGGAGCCTCCTGTGAAGGCGCTGCAGTACTGTCTCTTCTGACATGTATTTGGTTCCTTTCCTGCTGCTTCTTGTTGCCAGTTCCAGTTGCTCGTTGTAGAGGCCGGTATATTGGGTCTAGGTCTATATGCTTGTTGATGGAGTGTGTAGATGATCTCCATGCTTCTAACAATTCTCTGGCTGTCCTCTGTTTAGCTTGTCCTATGATCGTTGTGTTGTCCCAGTCAAATTTGTGGTCCTTACCATCTGTGTGTGGGGCTACTAGGGACAGCTGGTTGTGGTGTTTGGTGGCTAGCTGGTGTTTGTGGATGCAGATTGCTAGTTGTCTGCCTGTTTGTCCTATATAGTGCTTCATGCAGTCTTTGCACTGTACATTATTCTCAGTCAACAATAGGAATTGCTGATACTGTGTTTAATTATCAAACATATAAAGTCACAATAGTCACAGATGACTCATTAGAAACAGATCACTGGCGGTGACTTAACTTGAGGGTTACCATGCCTCAGGCAAGGGGAGAGGTTGAAAAAGAGAGTCTTTCATGTTAACCTCAGCCAGTGTGGGATAAATGACCAAATACAATGCTACAAGATGTGAATCCAACTCTATACTATGTGGTCAGGTACTTTGCATGTTGATTGATTTGCTTAAAGCATAAAACAGGGATTTAGACTGAGACAGTCAAGTTAAAGCAAAAGATTGCAGATGCTAGAAATCTGAAATCAAAACAGAAACTGCTGGAATACTCAGCAGGTCTGGAAGCATCAGTGGATCGAGAAAAAAAGAATTAATGTCTTGAGTCCAAACACTCTTCTGCAGAACCAGTCTGAGACAGTTAACTGTTGCAGAGGCAAAGCAACCTATATTTTATGTAATTATATTTATGCAATAACAGAAACACGGAGACTAATAACACATTGAATGTACTGATGTGTCATGGGAGGTGCTGTAAATCAGAACTGACAATTGATTAGACAGTTATCATTACCAAAATACTGAAATGAAAAATGCACTGAATCATCAGTGATTTTTAATAGAATATTTCAATTTTGCAACTTTAAAACTTTTTATAACATTGCTATGGGCTTGAAATATAATCTAGAAAACCGCTTGGATGATCAAAATCTATAAAGGGAAAAACCATTGCATTAGGTTCTGAAAATGATATCAGATGGGCCGAAGGGTCGTCTTTCTTCATTATTGCAATGGATCTAACGATACTTTCTAACAAATGAGCCCAGCACATAACAAAACAAACATGGTGATATACAGTCTAATGTGATTGGTTTTGACAGTGGCAGCAGAGAATTTGGTGCACACACATGCAGAAACATACAAGCAGAACTAGAAACACACACACACTAACGCACAAACTCTCAGACACTGAATCCACACCCCCTATATAAACACAGGGGTATTTCTATAAGTCCACCCACCTGTTGCACTAAATGGCAGAAGGTGCTGTGTACATCATGGGTTCCTCCTTGATTCAGGCTGCTATCTAGGATATCTTTTGGAAAGCCACATTAATCATAGGCAGAGGCTGAATAGGCTGGAGCTCTTTTCCATGGAGCATAAGAGAATGAGGGGTGACCTTATTGAGGTTTATAAGATCATGATGGCCATGGATAAGCAAGTTCTTTTCCTTGGGGTGGGGAGTCTAGAACTAAAGGGCATAGGTTTAAGGTAAGAGGGGAAAGATATAAAGGAACCCAAGAGGTAACTTTTTCACGCAGAGGGTGATGTGTGTATGGAATGAGCTGCCAGAGAAAGTGGTGGAGGCTGGTGCAATTACAACATTTAAAAGGCATCTGGATGGCTATATGAATAGGAAGGATTTAGAGGGATATGGGCTAAATGCTGGTAAATGGGACTATATTTACATAGGAGATCTGGTCAGCATGGATGAGTTGGATGAAAGGGTCTGTTTCTGTGCTGTACCTCACTATAACTCTTTGACTAAAGCTATGGTGATGGAGCAGGAACATGCAGTGGACAATGATTTAAACTCTGTCACTCTCACCTTTTCAGCCCGCCAACTTAACATCATTCCACTGCGCTCAATCCATTTCCTTCCTAACAGATCTATTTGGATTCACCTCCCTCTTTGCATCCTACATTCATTCTGCAATATCTCTTGACTCTGGATTTTCCAGCAGGGAACTCTTCAGGGTTAAGTTATAAAAGATAATTTGTACTCTCACTATCAAATCCCATGACTACTGTAGTCCTACACTGAACTGTTCAACCTCTGCTCACTTTGTTGTTTTTTTCTCCATGACTCTCCTCCTTAAATTGCTATCCTTTGCTCCAGTGCACCATTGGGTTATAGCTCAAGATATAGGCACAGAAACAGGAAGCCATTCAGTCCCTCCAGCCAGTCAAAGCACTCCTCGCTGTTCTAAACTCTAATGAAACAAGTCCAGGTTGTCCAATCTGTCCTCATGAGATAATGTGATAATTCCAAGCATTAATTCAATAAACGATCATCTTCAATACATTTACATTTTTCCTTAAATAAGGAGACCAAAACAATATGTATTATTTGAGATGTGGTCTCATCAAAGCCTTCCATAAATTATGCATGATTTCCTTACTTTATGTTGAATTTTCATGTAATCAAGGTCAGCATTCCATTAGCTTTCCTGATTATGTACTGTACCTGAAAACTAACCTTGTGTGACTTGTGCACTAGAATGCCTAGATTCTTTTGCATCTCAGAATTCTGCAGTCATTCTCCATTTAAGTAACGTTCCGATTTTTAAAACGTCTCCCTGCCAATTTCACATTTTTCCACATTATGCTCCATCTAATTGTACATTTAAGCGACTCTTGGATAGGCACATGGTAGTTAATACAATGAAGGGTATGTAGGTTAGTCTGATCTTAGAGTAGGATAAAAGGCTAGCACAACATTGAGGGCCGAAGGGCCTGTACTGTGCTGTACTATTCTATGTTCTATCTGTCGGTTTTGTTTTGCCCAGTCACTTTACCAGTCCATATTAGTCTGCATCCTCGCTATGTCCTCTACACAACATTTTGTTTTACCCATCTTTGTGGTATCTGCAAATTTTGCCACATGCTTTCAATCCCCTCATCTAAGTCATTGGTATAAATTGTGAAACACTGAGAGCTCAGCACAGACCCCTGTGGGACCCCACTTGTAACATCCTACCAGTCTGAAAAAGACTCACTTATATTATCCTCCTTATTTTGCACAATAATCTTTTATGTGAAACTTTGTCAAATGTATTCTGAAAATTCAAGTACAACATATCAATGGACTCCTCACTATTGACAGCGCAGGGACAATATGCACACTGCATGTAGGTTGAGTAACTGAATTGTTACTCCACAACTGCAACGTTTATAACATACGTATCGGTTTTAGCATAGAGACAGCTATCTCAATGAACTTGAAAGAACAGGCACTATTAACATCTAGCTAGAGAATGAACTATAGAGGGGTGAAGAGAAGGTTAGTCAGAGGTTGGTTTTGAGAAGATTCTTAACAAAAGAAAGAGAGAAGGAGACTGGAGAGGTGTAAATAAGGAATAACACACCTTAAAGCCTAGACGGCTGAAAGTATTAGTGGAGTGAATGGAGTAGGATAAGTACAACATATTAGTTGCATAATTGAAGTGTTCCTCAAAGGTTGTAAGTTCTGGAGTTCATCAGAGACATGGGGAGAGGTGAAGTTAAAGAAGGATTCAAATGTGCAAAGAGGTAAAGATCTTAAAATGGAACTATCCATGGAACAGAACCTCTACCTAAAGTGTCTGTTTTACTGTGTCCTGCCTTTGTCATTTCTAGTCTTGTTAACTTCAAACCCAGCTTGCCAACATTCACATACTGAAACTTTTATGGTTATATCACAAGAGGAGGTTACAAAGTTAGTAATGAGATGGAGAGATTTAAACAGGAGTGTAAGAATTTCAGCGAGCAGCTGGACTTAAAGGCAGGTTGAAGAACACATGAACAATGAGCAAATAAGACTTAACTGCTGATACTGTTGGTATCATGCTTCATCACAAACCAGCCGCCCAGCCAACTGAGCTAACTGGCTGAAGAGCATGAACCAATGTGAAAAGACAAATTTTGTATAAGGCATTTAAAGTAAATTACTGTTGTTAGTTTTGGGCAACACAGTGTAGAAAGAACATTTAAATCAATAGATTATCAAGGAAGGTGTGTGGTTTGAGGAACTGTAGTTATGAAGAGAGACTGGAGAAATTGTGATTATTTCTATGTTTGCATAAAGGCTCCCATTTTTAAAGTCATTAAAGGAATTTGACAGAATGACTAAGAAAAGACTGTCTCCTCTCGTCGGGAGTCAATGATGAAGGTCATTAGTTTAATGTTGTCATGAAATAAGTGAATAGAGAGGTTAAGAGAAACTGCTTTACACAGAGCCTTGTGGAATGTGTTTCATAGGGATTAGGTGGGGCAGAGGCTATTGGACTGGAGACCATTGCGTCTTTTATGAGAACATTGCACAACATTGGTTAGTTATGTAACCTATTATAGGTTATGTGGCAGCATTCCGTTGTAAATATATTGAACATTGCTAAGGAAACTAATTATTTAAAAAGAATAATTGCGTCTGAGATGCATTGCAGACTAAAGATATTTGGGTTTAAACAAACCTTTAAACTGCCAATTTTGACATTCACTGTGTTGACATGACACCTGTCAACTGCATTGTTTCTTTCAACACATATTGAGACTTCACTTGCTCAGAATAAGAAAGTTTGAAAGTCTTTGCTAATGGAACTCGGGCATTCAAACCTGGAAGAATCCACAGTTAGTTCCAGTACATATTCAGACTGCTGAAATATTTAATCTTGGCTAAGTTGCATTTTTAATTGCTTTTTGAATGTTTGACTGTGGGAAGAATTCCAGTTCTGAATCTGTCTTTGTTCAATGTCTGCACACTTGTGCAGCCTTCAGCAGGAGTCAATGCATAGAATCAAGAGTTGGCATTAAAGTCTCAAAGCGAAACGCATTGATGAAAATTGTATGCTATTTGCAGAAAATGTTGGAGAAACTCAGCAAGTCTAGCAGCATCTGTGAAGAGTCCGAGCTAACATTTTGAGTCCAATATGATGCTTCTTCAGAATAGAACAGGATATTTGCAGCTGTCCTGGCTGAGATAAGCAAAATCAACACCGGGGATTGTACCTGGAGCATCATAGTTTCTACATTTCAGTTTTCTACTTGATGACCCCTTTGCTCATTGAGTTAATTTGCATAATAGTTGCATGATATTTGCACCAAAGAGAAAAGTTTAATAGTAGGATAATAATTTGGTCTCGCTTCTGAGACCTCCACTTGAGCAAATTGGCATTTGGTGACAGCCCAGTGATGGTCCAATCTTCATGTGGCCTCACTGCCATCACCCACTTAGAACAGTGTTGGTCATTGAAACACACTTTTTGGTCCAACCCGTCCATGCTGATCAGATATCCTAACCCTAATCTAGTCCCATTTACCAGCGGTTGGCCCATGTCCCTCAAAACCCTTCCTGTTCATATACTCATCCAGATGCCTTTTAAATGTTGTAATTGTATTAGCTTCCACCACTTCCTCTGGCAGCTCATTCTGTACACACACCACCCTTTGTGTGAAAAAGTTGCCCCTTACGTCCCTTTTAAATTTTTCCCCTCTCACCCTAACCCCTTTAGTTCTGGAGTCCCCCATCCCAGGGAAAAGACTTTGTCTATTTATCCTATCCATGCCCCTCATGATTTTATAAACCTCTATAAGGTTACCCCTCAGCCTCCGATGCTCCAGGGAAAACAGCCCCAGTCTATTCAGCCTCTCCCTGCAGCTCAAATCCTCCAACCCTGGCAACATCTTTGTACATCTTTTCTGAACCCTTTCAAGTTTCACAACATCCTTCCTATAGCAGGAAGACCAGAATTGAACAGCATTCCAAAAGTGGCACCACCAATGTCCACCAAGCCGCAACATGACCTCCCAACTCCTGTACTCAATACTCTGACCAATAAAGGAAAGCATACCAAATACCTTCTTCACTATTCTATCCACCTGCAACCCCACTTTCAAGGAACTATGAACCTGCACTCCAAAGTCTCTTTGTTTAGCAACACTCCCCAGGACCTTACTATTAAGTATATTAGTCCTGCCCTGATTTGTCTTTTCAAAATGCAGCACCTCACATTTATCTAGATTCAGCTCCATCTGCCTCCCATTGGCCCATCTGATTAAAATCCCATTGTAGTCTGAGGTAACCTTCTTTGCTGTCCACTACACCTCCAATTTTGTGTCATCTGCAGACTTACTAACTGTACTTCTTATGTTCACATCTAAATCATTTATATAAATGATGAAAAGCAGTGGACCCGGCACCGATCCTTGTGGCACTCCACTGGTCACAGGCCACAAGTCTGAAAAGCAACCCTTCGCCACCACTCTCTGTCTTCTACCTTCAAGTCAGTTCTGTAGCCAAATGGCTAGTTTTCTATGTATTCCCTGAGATCTAACCTTGCTAACCAGTCTATCATGATGAACCTTGTCAAACACCTTACTGAAGCCTATATAGATCATGTCTACCGTTTCACCCTCATCAATCCTCTTCGTTACTTCTTCAAAAAACTCAATCAAGTTTATAGACATGATTTCCCAACCACATTAAGCCATTAATCATTGAAGAATTTACCTTTCCTTTATTTTATAGCACCGTAATAGGTCATTTGATCCCACAAATCTAGTTCTGTTTTTGTGATCTGCACAAGACTTCTCCCACTGTTGTAAAATATCCTTCTCCCTTATGTGTTTATCTAATTTCCCCTTAATCACGTCATGCTATTTGCCACAACTTGTGATAGGGTGTCCTAACCACTTTCTGGGTGAAAGGTTCTTTCTGAATTCACTTACTTTACTCTTGTTATTATAGTCGATTTTTGTTGAGGCCCTTAGGTATGTCTCCACTTCAAATAAAACTATTTTCTTGATGTGAAAGCCCTTTCAGAATCTTAAAAACGCGACTAAGTCACCCCAACCCATGCCTCTATATCCTTTTATGTAACCTTATTATAATTAAATGATAATTTTTCACAATTCTTCATGTATAGTCTAAGCAAGTCTCTATGCAAGTTTAACATAATTTCTGTACTTTTTCAGTTCTATTTTACTAGAAATGAGTCCAGTGCATGGCTTGCCTTTCTATGGACTTATGAGTTTGTGTCAGAGCTTTTAGTGATTTACCATGTAACTGTAGTTGCAGGTTCCTGTGTTCCTCTCTTAGTTTTAGACAATTATTTTCCAACACTACCGTACACTTTTTTCTATTGCCGTTACACCTCCTTGGTTGAGAATCATTGTCATTTGTAATTAATACATTACTGATGTGAAAACAAAATATTTGGCATTTATTTCTTATTTGTCCCACATTAACAAATATCACATATCAATTTCTGTCTCAAATTTCATAGAGTTTAAAGAAACAGAAAAACTCTTGGGTGCCAGAATGTTTGCAGCTTCTATGTTAATTTTATTTAAATAATCTGCTAACACATGTTGCAATTTAAACAAGCACAAACTTATTTTTTCCCTAGAAATATGATACATTGTGTTTTGTGTCATATTATATTCCTGTCCTAATGATATTGCAAAATAAAAATAGAAGGTACTGGATACATTCCAGCCTACTCCCAATAATTTTGATTCTGTTATTATTCAAGAATCTGTCTATCTCTATTTTAAAACCATTCAATGACCTGCCTTCACTTTACCTTTGAGTCATGAGTTTGTTTGAGAAGATTGATGTGTCATCTCTACAGAAATCAGACCATCTGAGACATTAGAAATCCAGTGAGGCCACATAATTTGTGCTGTTTTCCGAGTTACAATTCCCAAAATCACATTTTCATCCTGTCTAAACCAAACTGTCATTGTCATGTTCTTGAACATGGATGAGACCATATCAGTCAGATCTAAAGTGAATGCACATTGTTTTATATTAAACCTATGCTTAACTTCCCTTTGAAATGGCCGAGCAAAAGCCACTCAATTCAAGGGCAGTAAGGGATGGGTAATAAATGCTTGACCAGCCAGCGATGCTCACATCCTACGAACTGGGAGGGTGATGACATGAGTTAGTATTTGTGAACATGTGGTGTGAGTGGGAAGGTGGACAGGTGGAAGGTGGACAGGTGGAAGGTCTGACCTTAAGAAAGCAACTGGGGTGAAGTTGCAGAGAACTTGAGCCCACCTCAAGAGCAAAACTCTGGCTTGTAGAGTCAGCATGAGTGACCAATGTGAAGTGTACGTGGGCTATAAAAATCATGA
Organism: Chiloscyllium plagiosum; assembly: GCF_004010195.1. Lineage (NCBI taxonomy): Eukaryota > Metazoa > Chordata > Chondrichthyes > Orectolobiformes > Hemiscylliidae > Chiloscyllium > Chiloscyllium plagiosum. The sequence goes on from NC_057713.1 coordinate 12,713,602, forward strand.
GAAATCTGAGTAAAGCATATAGGAGAACATGGTGTGCTATGTGTCCATTTTAGCAGGGTAGATGTTTTGAGGTTGCTTCTGTTAGCCGCTATGTCTTGAACCAGGATCATAGTCTCAGGATAAGGGATTGGCCATTAGAACTGAGGCAAGCAGGGTTTTCTTCAATTAGAGAGTTCAGACTCTGTGGAATTTTTTTCCCCGGTGAGCTGTGGATTCTCTGTCATTGAGTATATTGAAGGCTGAGATTGATAGACGTTTGTTAATTATCCCATTTAAGGATAAAGCAGAGAAAGGTGAGTTGAAAGTGAAGGTTAGCCATAGTTTTAATCAGCATAGATTCAAGGGACCATAAGACCTGCTTGTATTTTTTATATTTTTATGAGAATTGCTCTGATATTTTAATTACCCCTTTAATACTGTCTGTTTTGTTATATTTCAATATCTGAATTGGACATCTTTATTTTTTGTTTTTCAATGTTCTGTTTGTGCATTGCCTCCTAGTCTTGCAATGCTGCTCATGAAACACGTGTTTAAAGAAAGCTCGGTTGACTGACTTTTAATTGTGGTTTTTGTTGCGTGCTGAATATTCACAGCCTGGTTTTGAAGGAAGTTTCCTTCCTGCCTGCCACATGATAGCACAGGCAAAATCAGGAATCCAGGGTGTGGCTAACTGCTAGACAGTTCCAACATAATGTAAACTGACGCAGTTGTGATTCAGTGTACTGTATTGCTGATGGGTGAATAAATACTTCTCCACAGCCTTAAGAACTAAGATTTGAGGAAATTTGGTAATACACTAGGGGGAATGTTGCAGTTAATTGGCCTGTTCTAGAATGTGTGTGATTAATAAAAGCTCTCCATTTAGGAGCTTAATTTATTTGATTAAATATAATTTCCCCTTCTAATTGCGCTATTCTGCAGATAAAACTACAGGTGTGGCTGGAAATTTCATGTACCGCAGAAAGATCCTTCATGATGTAGAAAACTCAAAGCTTATTATTGTGTGTGTGTGTGTGTCAACCATATAAGCATCATTGCTTGGTGTAGCCTTTTAATGACACCCTTTAAGTTTGTGGGGACCGCGTGCTTACCAATGGAGATAGGATGTCCTCCCAATGATTAGAAATAAGACATCATTTGGCTTCTGCGAAAGGCATCTCATGAGTTCTGCATAATTCACTCTTGTGAAAGAGCTCCTTTAATTCTTCATGTGGTTTCTTAAGGATCAGAAAAGCCATTTGACTGAGTCATATCACTCAGCTATTAAATCACCGCATCATTCCCGAATAGCAGCCCCTGAATAGATATAAGCTCCTAAATGAGCAGCTCCAAGGGCTAAATATTTTTTCTCCTTCCAGAGTTCCTTCTATATACTTTGCAATTTCAAGAATATTAAAAACATAAGGAAGGAATAGGAAATCTGACCCTTCAGGTCTGGAAGGCCATTGGGAAAGATCATGGCTAATCGCCTGCACGTTTCCACATATGCCTTGATTTCTTTAATATATCATCAATCAACCTTATCTCAAACATACTCAAAGATTGAGCAACTATAAATGAGATAGATCTACAAGTTGCAGAGATCTCCAACTATTTGGGGAAATGTTTTGGAGAGAGTGCAGAAGAGGTTTATGACAATGGTTCCAGGGATAAGACTTCAGGTCCGAAGATGAATTGGAGAGGTTGGGACTGTTTGATTTGGAGAGGAGAAGACAAAGAGGAGAATTGATAGAAGTTTCCAAAACTGTGAGGTGGCTGGACAGAGTAGATATAAAGAACCTGCTCCTACTCATGAGAGGATTGAGAACAATATGGTAGAAATTTTAAGTAATTTGTAAAAAAAAAGCAAATGGAATAGGAGATAAAATATGTTCATACATTGAGTGGTTTAACTCTGGAAAACTCTGTCTGGAAATCTAACTTTGAGGCATTCTAGAGGGTTTTAGACAATCATTTGAGTCAAAACAATGCGCAGAGTTATAGGAAAATGGTACAAATTCATAATGCTCATCGAGAGAGCCAGTGCTTACACAGTGGGGTGAATGGCCTCCGTCTGCAATGTAACAAATCTGTGATTTGAACCGAGAAATTTCTCCTTGTCTCAGTCTCTCATAGCCAACCCTTATTCTGAAACTGTGGTGGTGGACAGTTAAACAACTAATCAGAGGAGGAGGTTCCCCATACTTGATGAATGGACAGAACATCAGTGCAAAACAAAGGGCTGAAATAACCATCTTTAGCCCAGAAATACTGAGTCGATGATTTATCTCAATTCCTTCTCAGGATTCCAGCACTACAGATTCCAGTCTTAGTGAAGTGGATTCACTGCACAAGATATGAAGAGATGGCTAAAGACATTGTATGAACATAGAACAGAACAGCATAGGAACAGGCCCACCAATGTGTGCTGACCACGATGCCATTCTAAACTAATCTCGGCTGTTTATACATGGTCCATATCCCTCCATCTCCTTCCTGTTCATGTGTCTTTCTATAAATACCTCTTAAATGTTGCTATCCTATCTGCTTCTACCACCTCCCCTGGTAGTGCACTCCAGGCATCTTCTACCCTCTGTGCAAAAAAAACTTACTTCCTTTAAACTTACTCACTGTCACCATAAACCGAGAACCCCTAGTATTTGACATGTCCACCCTATCCATGCCTCTCATAATTTTATGTACTTCTATCAGGTCGCCTTTGTCTTCTAATGCTCTAGCTTCAAAGGATACTGACTCTGACAATATCTCAGGAGTAAAACTGAAGCCTTCTGTTCCCAATCTAGCTGCGTAATGAGCTGACCTGTTTCAGTACAACCTGACAATGTAGAAAATTGTCTAAGTACGATCCGCGCAGTAAAAGCATGACACATCCACCCAGCCACTCAGGCAACTTCCCCATTAACCGCACTCCCCCTCCCAACCAATTGCTCTAACATAAGTAACGTGATGGAAGATGTCATTAACAGTATTGTTAAGCAGTACCTGCTCAGCAATAACCAGCTTACAGTCACTCAGTATGGGTTCCACCAGGGTCACTCGGCTCCTGACCTCATTACTTTGATCAAACATGGATAAAAGAGCTGCATACCTGAGGTGGGGTGAGAGTGACAGCCCTTAACATTGATGCCACATTTGACTGAAAGTGTCATCAAAGAGCCCTTGCAAAACTGGAGTAAATGGAAATCAGCAGAAAACTCTCCGCTGGTTGGAGTCATACCTGGCACAAAGGAAGATGGCTGTGGTTATTGGAGGTTAGTCGTCTCAGTTCCAGGGCATCTCTGCAGGTGTTCCTCAGCATAGTTTTCTAGGCCCAACCATCTTCAGCTGCTTCATCAATGACCTTCCCTCCATCATAAGATTGGAAGTGAACTGGTGATGTTTTGCTGATGATTGCACGATGTTTCATACTATGTAAGCTACAGAAACAATCCATGCATATGCAGCAGACTTAAACAGCATTCAAGCTTGAGTTAACAAGCGGCGAGTAAGATTCATGCCAAACAAGTGCCAGACAATAATCATCTCCAACAAGAGAGCATCTAATCATCACCCTGTACCATTCAATGACATTGCCATTGCTGAATCTCCCACTATCAACAACTGAACTGGATTTGCCACATAAATATGTGACTACAACAGCAGGTCAGAGACTAGGGACCCTGCAGTGAGTAACTCACCTCTTGACTCTTCAAACCTGTCCATCATCTACTAGACTCAAGTAAGGAGTGGATGGAATTCTTTCCTCGAGCCTCAATGGCTGTACTTCAATGTTTACTCATTACTCTTAATTCCTCTGAGTGTGTCCATCCCTTATGCTGCCTGAGCCTCCAGTCTGAAATTCCTTCTGTGAATATAGAATTTATGGAATTCTGCCTCTCAATATCCATTCATGACTCTCAATTAAAATTTGGCCAAGCCTTTCGTCTCCCTGTATTCCTGTCTTGGCATACATTGAATGTTTTTTGATGAAGAGTCATCAGAATTGAAGTTAATATGATGGGTTAACTGTTGTAAGCAATGATATCTGCAAGGATTGTAAAATAGATGTCTATTGTTGTAACATTGAAATCTGTTTTGTGATTGGTTACAATGAAAACTGTATTGCTGCATGGTGTTTGACTTTTATAAAATTCTATTTTTTTGTTTTACAGGTAAAGACAAAGTAACCCGATGTACAGAACCAGAGGTAAGCTGTGTCTAAATAGCTCAAACTATTATTGATCATTCTGTGACGAAGGGTCTGCCTAAAATTGTTTATTTCTTTTTCCCTTGATTAAATTGAAATACTGATCCTTACTCTATAGCAGAGTTATTGCAAATTTTCAAAACCATTTTCACCATGTCAGACCAGTTGGTTTAACTTAAGTGGTGAAGGAACTTCTCAAAACTTTTTAACGTCAAAATTAGTAGAAAGGTGGGTAGTTTAGGATGAGCCAGGATGAATTCCTGAACTGTTTGACTAACTTGCTGAAGGTAACAGAAAGGATTGAGGGTAATCCTGTTAATGACATGTACACAGACTTCAAGAATGCATTTGATACAGGGCCACACAACACACTTGTGAGATGAGTTATTGCTCATGGAATAAAAGAGATCGCAACGATATGATACAGAAAGTATTAAGGGGAAGACAATGGCATTGTCATGTAGTAGATAAACCAATAATCTAAAGACCCAGGTAATGTTCCATGGTCTTTGGTTTGAATCCCACAGCAGAATTTGAATTCAATAAAATGTAATATTAAAAGTCCAGTGATGACTGTGAAACCATCATTGTAAAATCCATCTGTTCATTAAGTCCTTGGGTTAGGAAAATTGTCCACCTGGCCTGGGCCAGACTACATCTGAGGAGAAAGTGAGGTCTGCAGATGCTGGAGATCAGAGATGGAAATGTGTTGCTGGAAAAGCGCAGCAGGTCAGGCAGCATCTAGGGAACAGGAGAATCGACGTTTCAGGCATTAGCCCTTCTTCAGGAATGAGGAAAGTTGGTCCAGCAGGCTATCGATTCTCCTGTTCC
>NC_057713.1:12720333-12779729 GCF_004010195.1 Chiloscyllium plagiosum
GTGGAAGGGTACTGGTTGGTATGGCGGGAAAGGAAGAAGCGGAGGGCTTTGAGTCCTTCGTGATGGGGGATGGAGGTGTACAGGGACTGGATGTCCATGGTGAAAATAAGGCGTTGGGGACCGGGGAAGCGAAAATCATGGAGCAGGTGGAGGGCATGGCTGGTGTCCCGAACGTAGGTGGGGAGTTCTTGGACTAAGGGGGACAGGACGGTGTCAGACTACATCTGAGTCCACACACACCACATTGTGGTTATCTTTTAACTGCCATCTGAAATGGCTCAGCAAGCCATTCTGCTGTATCACTTTCTAAGAAGTCTCAAAGAAATGAAACTGTACGGGCCACCTGGCACTGTCCTAGCCACTAGAAATGGCAGACTAACCCTGTCATCCTTGGGAACTTCAAGGGCCAGTGCCAAAAATGGGAGAGCTGTCTCACAACAGCTTGTCATAGTCAAGATGTGGAGATGCCAGTGTTGAACTGGGGTGGACAAAGTCAGAAGTCACATGACAAAGTCATCACTTCACCTAACAAAGGAGCAGTGCTCCAAAAGCTTGTGATTTGAAATAAACCTGTTGGATTATAACCTGGTGTCATGTGACGTCTGACTTTGACCTGGTCAAGGTCATGGAATATACCTTGCAGACAATGTCTCAGACACCACCAACGCCGCCTCTGGATTGATCCCATCCCATCAGCAGGATAGATCCTCTGCTCTGAAGTTGCCCTGGGAGTCCTCAACATTGAGTCCAGACACCAAGAAGTGTCATGGCATCAGATCTTACATGGGTAAGGAAACAACTTGCTAATTACCATGTCCTTCCACCTCCACTTGGAGGTAGTGGTGAGGTGACAAGGATGCAAAGTACTATCATTGGGGGACTTTAGTGTCCAACATCAAGAGTGGCTCAGGAGCAATAGTGGTTGAGCTGGTTGAGTCCTAAAGGACGTTGCTTTACTATTGGTGGGAATGACCACTGCACATGATAAAATCCAGACTTCACTTGGAGGATATCATCCACTGTGTTATGTGGCATTGTCACCATATTAAATGAGGTTGACTTCAAACATCTAGCAATTCAAGACTGGGCATCCATGAGGCTCTGTGGACCATCAATAGCTGCAGAATTCTGTTCCAGCACAATCTGTAACCTGATGGCCTGCATATTGCTTACTCAATCATTACCATCAAGCCAGGGGATCAACCCCAGTTCAACAGCAAGTGCAGGACAGCATATCAGGAGCAGCACAAGGCATACATAAAAATGAGTTGTCAACCTGTTGGAGCTACCAAATAGAACTACTTGCATGCAAATCAGCAGCATAAGCAGCAAGTGATAGACAGAGCTGTGCATTCCCACACACAACAGCTCAGATCTAAGCTCTGCAGTTCTATCACAATATAAATGATGATGGACAATTAAACAGCTCATTGGAGGAGGCGGCTCCACAAACATCCCCAAATATCCTCAGTGATGGGGAAACCCAGCACATTTGTGCAAAAGATAAGGCTGAAGTATTCGTAACAATTCAGCTGCCTTTATACCTAGGAACAGGTACAATCTATTCAGCCCAGTGAGCCTGACTACCATTCAGTGAGACCATGTCTGATCTGTATCCTAACTCTATCTGGCTGCCTTAGTTCCACAATCACCTAATTTGTATCACCTTCTCTTGTGCGGCCTATGTGACTTTGTAAAGCAATGAGTCTGAGTCTTAGTGGGAAAGAAATGCTGGCCTTGCGTGTAACATCTACATCTCATTAAAGAATATGCCAAAACCTACATTTCATTACAGTTCTTCTGTAATCGAGGACTACCCTGTAGCATTGTGTGTGCATGGATTCCAAGATGTCTGTTGGTCCACCATTTTAATAATGCAGATTGATCCTGGTATGGTCCAAATTGTATGGTGTGTGTGTGTGTACGCATTCTTCTTGATGAGAGCATAAATGATCTGGATTTACTCACTAAGCAAACAAAATGAGAATTGAGTCACAACATGCAAATTACAAAGTACATGTGTAATAAATTCTACTGAAGATCTGACAGATGGTTGTGCAGCAAGATATATGGAGGCAAACAGGAAACAGGTGCAGAAGAATATGAAATAATCCATTTGGAATTAAGATTAAAAAATGGGAATATATCTGTATAACACTTGGTATTAATCCAGGGATGTAGAGTGTGATAGCAAGTGGCTAACAGACCTCACATAGTTGTGGTTACTACATTGTGGAGGTACTGAAGAGGATTCAGGCCAGACCAGTCCGCTTCCCTTTCTTAATGGCCTATAATAAACCAGATAGTTCTTTGCAACTAAGAATAATAATTGTATGGTCGCCATAACTGAGACTAGGTTTCAATTCCAGAATTACTCATTGAATTTTAATTCCACCCTCTGCCATTTTGGGATTTGAACCCACAATCCCAGCCTGGCCTTTGCATTACTGCTCAAAGGATATGATCACTATACTACCATCATCCCAATGCTGAATATGTAGATGAGGAAAGGAGGGACTGGATCTCCTCTTTTGTAAATAGAAGACTAATGGGGTGAGCTAATGTAGGGTCTTAAATTATGGAAGCGGTTGCTAGCTTGCACGTAGAAGAAATATTTCCTTCTGTGGGGAAAAACAAAACTAAATGCAATCAATATAAATGACAAGAAAAAAACTGCAGATGCTGGATTCCAAGGTAGACAAGCAGGAGGCTGGAAGATCACATCAAGTCAGGAGCATCAGGCAGTGGAGAAGTCAACGTTTCGGGTGTAACCCTTCAATATGAGAGAGCCACCAAGAAATCCGACAGAGAATTCAGAGCAAACTTTTATCCCCAAAGACTGGGAATTTGTTACTGCACTAAATTGTCATAGTGAACAGCGTAGATGTAACAAGGGGAAGCTAGACAAGCGTTAGAAGGAAACAGATTAAAGGTTTATGATGATCTGTTTTGTTGGGGGAAGATGGGAGAAGGTTCAATTGCAGCATTAACAATAGTTGGCCTGATTAACCATTCTGTGTCACATAACCTCTGAATTACAGTCCTATTTAACAGCAAACTTGTACAATGTCTTAGGTTACAGTTGGAGTAATCTGTGAAGCTTTGGGCATCCCATTATAAACAGGAAATGAAAGCAATTAGAAAGGTGCAGCTTTAATCTAGGGGAAGGTGGGCCTCCCTCATTTTTGCAGGTCGGTGGAAGTCGAATGACCCCAGTCATTTCTGTGATGCCACTTTATTGCTTGTATCATGGCAACGATAAATCACCAGCCAACTAGGACTACACCATGCAAAGTCTTTCTGTGCCAGTTTAAATATTGTCCAAGTGGCACGAGTGAGATTCAGTGGAGCGTGTCAGCAGAGTAAGAATTAACACATTCTTTTGTCTCCCATTCCCTTTTATGAGCAAAGTCAATACTGCTGCCAGAAAGTGTGTATTTTCCCATGCCCGCCTTTGGCTTCCATCTCAGTGTATGATACGTTTTATTTTTGTTACTTTGTTATTCATTTATTTAATTACTCAAGTCATTACATAGAGGAAAATGTGTGGAGGCAGATATTTTGCAATGGTTCACTCAAACAGGGGTAAAATATTTTATCCCATTTTTTAAAAGTGGTGTAACCAAGACAGTTATCCTTTCATAAAGTGCTTAATCCTATGACTGTGTTCTTCAAATTGAAGTTTAAACTTTTCTTTTGCAAAAAAAACTGCCTTTGGTTTTGAAAAATATTCCTATTCAGAATCTGAAATGTTATCAAGCATTATGGGAAATACAGGCATGGAGTAGCTGATACTAGCAGAACAGTTTATGATCTGAATGTCTTTGAGACACTCAGAACCAGTATGGTTTTTAAAAAATTCTCTGCAGAGAAGAGAATTCTGTCTGTCTTGTGGGCCCTCTATTTCCATACGTGGGCAAGTCCAAAACCAGGGTCATCAAAATGAGACGGTAACTCACAAATCCGATTGAGATTTCTGGAGCAGCCTCTTTATCCAGAACAAGCTTAGAATATGATACTCTCCATCACATAGGAAAGTTGAGACTGATAACACAGTCTGGAGAAACTCAGTAGTCTGGCAGAATCTGTGGTGAGAGAAACAGAGTTAACACTTTGAGGTTAATAAACTCGAACATCTTGCTTTTCTTTCAGATTCCTAGCATCTGCTGCATTTTACTAGTGTTTTTGTACAGATTTTAATGATGTTCCTTATAACTCTGAAAGGGAAGCCCTCTTGAAAGTGAGCCTTTTTGTAAAAGTTCTCATAGCTTTTAAGAAGAAGCAAAGTGATGGGGGGAGCATTGAGAAAGGATTAGAAAGATATGTTTTTATGGCTAGCCGGGAAGCTCTTCCTCATGGGGGAGGTAATGGCCAGGTGGTATTATCACTGGGCTATTAATCTGGAGATCCCACTTAATGCGATGAGGACCTGGGTTTGAATCCTGACAAGGTAAATGGTGGAATTTGAATTTAGTTTAAAGATCTGAAAGCCTACTGATGATCATGAAACCATTGTTGATTGTCAGGAAAATCCCATCTGGCTCACTAGTGTTCTTTAGGGAAGGAAATCTGCCGTCCTTACCTGTTCCTGCCTACATGTGACTCCAGACCATTAGCAAAGTGGTTGACTCTCAACTGCTGTCTGGGCAGTTGGGGAACAGCAATGATTGGCCTGCCAACAGTGCCCACATCCTGTGAATGAATAAGAAATTTCTGTGGAATTTTTTTTAGTTGGAACATAAACTCTGGCCTAGACCAGTTGGGCTGAATGGCCAGCTTCTATGATATAGATCCAATTTTTTTAATTGAATCTAACCTCCACCTTTACTCTGTGTTAGGATTGCTTTGTTTCCTGCTATTTTATTAATGTAGTTCTCCAGAGAGTGATATAAAGATCAGGATTCCCCTGGCTGCTGTTCTCGGAGGCTGCCTGGCGGATGTAATTTAGTAGGTAATTTATTTTGCAATATTAATGATCGATTTGCATGAAACTAATAGGGTGGAAATAATGTTTCAAAGCAGGCTTGCTGGTTCTGATGTTAAAAGTTCAACCTCAAAGAATGAATGAGTTACTTTGGTTACCAGCAATGTATAAATATCTGAACTCTGGATAGAAGTGACTAGACCGGTATATTGAGACTGAGCAGCTGATCGCTCAGGACATAATGTTCTTGTGCTCTGCTTCTACAATAAGCCTGTGCCAATGTTTGAGTAAATGATTAATCCTAAGCAGTAATTAATGCTACATGTATTTAGTAAGAATTTACTCAATATGGAAAAGTCATACATTTGTATTGTAATGATTTGCATTTTACAAAGAATGTTTAATGTTGTAAAGCATATCAAGCAACTTCACAGTGGTGTGAGGGGAAGATATAAACATCGAGCCTGTTTCATGTGCGTATGCTCCGTGTTCACCTTCTAAAGGTATTTTGCTATAAAAATAATTAGGATGCACATTATCTATTCCATTCTTATTAATTTGGGAAATGTGGAATTTAATTTCTTGGATAACACTACTTGGGTCAGTGTTTGCTGATGTGCACCTCTCTTTATCTGAATCCTTTGTCTGCCATTCCCTTGAATATTAAATTGTATGTTCACTTTATTTGATATGACCTTTAAGCAGGAGGAAAGCAGGAGATCAGGACTGCAATTGAGGTTGATTAGAAGTTCTGTATCCTCAGAACTAATTTTCCCTGCAACCACCTTCCATTTCAAATTTTAAAAATTATTAAATAAAGAGGTCACCCATTTTAAGACAGAGTTGAGGTGAATTTCTTTAGTTCTGAAGATCGTAAGCCTTTGGAATTCTCTTCCTTTAAAGGCGGTGGAAGCAATGTCTTTGATTATTTTTAAGGCAGTGGTAGTTAGATTCATAATAAGCGATGTTATCAGGGATACACAGGAATATGAAGGAATCAGATTGCATGGTGTAGCTACCTTGAGGGATTGAATGGCCAACACCTGGTCCAAACTCATATGTTTATATAACTTGATTCAGCTTTAGACCATAAAACATGGGAGCAAAATTAGGCCATTCAGCCCATTAGGTCTGTACCATCATTTAGTCATGGCTGATATGTTTATCAACTTCATTCTCCTGCCTTCTCCCCATAACCTTTGATCCACTAACCAATCAAGAACCTACCTTAAATACCCTCAATTTCTTGGACTCCAAGCCTTCTGCGACAATGAGTTCCACAGATTAACCACTCTATGGCTGAAGAAAGTCCTGCTCATCTCAACTCTAAAGGGTTGTCCTTTCACACTGAGGCTGTACCCTTGGGACCTAGTCTCCCCAACTCTTCTCCATGTCCTCTGGATCCAGGCTTCTCAGTATTCTATAAGGTTCAATCAGATCCCACCACTCATCCTTCAGAACTGCATTGAGTGCAGTCTTCAACTGTTCTTCATTTGGAAATCCGGGATCATTATTGTAAATCTCTTCTGGATCCCCCCAAGGCCAGCACATCCAACCTGAGATATGTGGCCCAAAATGTGTCTCAATATTTGTAATTATTCTCACCACAAGTTCTGGGTAGTGAAACTGGAGAAACATTGAAAAATAATAATTGATCTAACTTTTCTGTGCATTACTCCCAAGGAATACTTATAGAGTCATAGAAATGTATAGCATGGAAATAGACCCTTTGGTCCAACTCGTCAATGCCGATCGGATATCCTAAAGTAATCTCGTCCCATTTTCCAGCACTTGGCCCATATCCCTCAATCCTTCCTATTCATATACCCATCCAGATGCCTTTTAAATGTTGTAATTGTACCAGCCTCCATCACGTCCTGTGGCAGCCCATTCCATACGCACCACCCTCTGCATGAAAATGTTTCCCCTTGGATCCCTTTTAAATTTTTCCCCTCACACCCAAAACCTATGCCGTCTAGTTCTGGACTCTCCCACCCCAGGTACTTAATGGCATAATAGCATAGAAGCAGATCATTCAGTCCATCAAGTCTATTCTGTGCATAGAAGACATGGGGAAAAATGGTAGAGGTTTATTCTCTGCAGTAGAACACATGGGGAAAAATGGGTAGAGGTTTATTCTCTGCAGTAGAAGACATGGGGGAAATGGATAGAGGTGTATGACTCTTTACATTGCCCCTGGATTTCAAGGGCTTTGCCCTCAGGCAAACAGAGTGAAACCAGGTAAAAGATGCTCTGGTAATGAAGCAGTTGGACATATTTCAGGCACTGTGAATTTGTTTTGCTTCTTTCAACATTAGAAGGACATTTCATATGGATGAGTGTTCCAAAAACAGGCCTCCAATCTCAGATTATCCAAGTTCAAGGTTGGCCTGTTGCCTCCAACTATGAGGATTAATCTTCCAGGCCATTGCTTTGAGCTACGTGCATGGAAAGTTGGGTTTAAAAGGATTTCTTTTAACGGTATTTTCCTTGAACGCTTTCATTTATTAATGAGAAAGTTCTCAGTGATGGAGTTAAAAGCTCCAGAAAAATTTCTAGTCAAGGTGAGCAATGTGAAGGGTGCTTTCAAAAGAGGTTCTGAGATATTCAGTCTGCATTACATCAAGCTGTTATGCAGAAGGAGAACTGATTTGGAAACATCCCTGACACAGTGAGACAAACCTGGTGGGAGGGGAGGGGAGTTGCTCTAGAGAGGAATTTCCGTATATTAATTGTCTGTTGAAATTGAGATAGCTATTATTTCTATTGCAATCACTGTATTTCCAAATCAGTGGAAGAAATATTTGTCTTACTCAATTGAGGTAGTTTTGCAGGAAATGCGATCTGCTGACCAGCCAATTGTCCCTTTAGTGGGTTGAAAAGCTTCCTCAGGAGTTTATAGCCGCTGGCTACATCAATGTTGTTACTTTTGTTCTTTGTTTCATACTTTGTTTTGTACAATGGGTGACAATTAATCCCAGGTTGTACTTCATTCACTAGTGCACAAGCCTTTTCCTGTTGTTTGCAAGGAGTGAATAATGCAACAAATAAAGGCAAGTTTAATGTGAATGAGTGGATTCCTGTCCCAAATACAAATTCCAATCCTTTTTATTCTTCCTCCTTTGTAGTCAGGTTATGTGAATATACTCTGTTCTGTTTTTGAGATGTCAGTAACAGTTTGGTTGGGAGCAATCCTACCTCTCAAACAGGAAGCTGACTGTTCAATTTTTCTTCTGGAGACTTGTGACAATAATCCAGGCAGATATAGGAGTGCAGAACAGTGGGAGAGCTATACTGTCAAGGGTGCTGGCTTTCAGAGAACATATTAAATTGAGGCTACATTCAAACGGGTGTAAAAGATCCCCCGTCACCAAACCAAAATAAAAAGCCTTTTATGTGTGAAAGTTTACTCTTACATTTCCTACATTGCTACAATGAATACACTTCCAAAATATTTAATTGGCTAGAGAGCTATTTGGAACATCCAGCAGAGTGCTTTATAAATAGAATTTATTTCTTACGTAACAGAAACTGAGTAAGATAGATGGGAATGCTTAGAAACAAGAGGACCCTGAATTAAACAATGAAATTTGTTACCTCATTCGTTAACGATGTAAAGTATTTGTTAGAATGGGGTGAATGTGCAGAAAAGCAAATTATTAATGACCCTGAATGGCAGAGTGAATTAGGCAATGAAGGGGGAAGAGATCAGTGGTCCTCTTGCCTGAGCCTTTGGTCTTTTCTTCACATTTCAACATCTGTGATTTCCTTCTATTCCATTTTGTTATTCATTCATTCATGGGATCTGGATGTCAATGGCTAGGCCAGTTTATGCCCATCCCTAATTGCCCAGAGGCCAGTTAAGAGTCAACAATATCATTAGAGTCTGGAATCACGTGGATTGTACGGATAGCAGATTTCCTTGTGATCTTTCAGTGGTTTGACCACATTCTAACATATTTTGTATTGTTAATAAATCCTGTTGCTATTGTGTATTGTTAGATTGCAAAACATTTGTTTCACTGATGGCAGCTGCCTCTGTCATACATTATACTATTAATTTTATAATTAACCTTCTGCCACTCCCTAGCTAAGTCCACTTAATTCAAAGGGATGGCTTTGGACTTGAATTCTCTTGGCTAATGGTGGTATTTTCTCCTCTCTTTGAAATTGAACAGAAGAATAATTGAGCTGCATTTCTGTTTGTGATATTTTTTGTTGTCAGATATTTTTATGATCTGCCATAGATTAGGGTGAGCAGTAAAATGGTATCTCACAGCATACACATACATACGCACAAATACACACACATGCAAACAGACACATACACACATTACCAACTCATACAAACACACACACGCTGTCCAGTTATATACTAATGAAGTACTTGCTGACTTTAAAGAAATTCTCTGCACTCTTAGTAAAAACTGAAAAAAACTGGATGCTCAAATCAGAAACAAAATGGATATTGCTGGAAAAGCTCAGCAGGCTGGCAGCATATGTGGAGAGAAATCAGAGTTAACGTTTTGGGTCGAATGACCTTTCCTTAGATCAGGAGGAAGAACTCTTCATTCCTGTTTTGCCAAAACTTTGATTCCACCTCTGAACATTGCAGACACTAAATGGACACATTGTGATATGAAAACCATTGCCAATTGTTGTAAAAGCCCACTAATGTCCAATCCTCACCTGGTCTGGTCTACGTGTTACTCCAGGCCCACAGCAGTCTGGTTAACCCCTAACTGTTCTCTGAAGTGGCCCAGCACGCCACTCAGACTAAGAGCAGTTAGGGATGGGCAACAAATGTTAGTTTTGTCAGTGATACTAACGTTCCCCATTAAAAAAAATACAAAGATGTTAAGAACATAAGGAATGGGAGAAGTGGTGAGCTATTTAGCCTCTTTTACCTGCTTCATCCTTTCATAAGAACTTGGCTGATCTGATTATGCTCTTAATTTCACGACCCTGACTGCCTCCACATTGCTTGGCTCCCCTAAAGCAGCCTTGACTGTATTCAATGATCCAAACTTCCCTTGCTGTCTGGCCCCCTGGAATCTCACCTCGGAATAGGTGCCTACGTGATTTCTATCCAAGAGCCTCCTGCCCTCCAAAAAGCTCACCTGAAAATGGGGTTTGGAAGTCTGAACAAATTTGGTTTTGTAACGAGGGAAAAAGTCGATTAAATTCAGCATTTCACAACCTAATTTGCACTTCTTTTGGGAGACTAAACTCAGGATTCATGGCTGCCACAGCAAACATGCATCTCCCCTTATCCCTCCCTGGTTTCTGTTGCAGCTCACCTGCACAAATTTCCTTCATCCTGACGTCCCACCATTTAATTCCGCTTCAGTAGCATAGCTACAGCACTTTTAATACCAGTTGCGCTTGCCACTTCTGGAGATCTGGCCCTGTTTTTTGAGATGACTTTCAACTCCCTATTAAATAGAAAGCTGTTCATGAGAGGCCAATGTACACAGTGAGGCTGTGCAGATAAAAGATGCAGATTTAATGGTAAATTTCAAAAAGGAATGATAAACCTTTGAATGAAGAAAGAACTGAGGAAAGAGTAGGGCTCTGAGACTGAATGGAGAACCTTACAAAGAGCCAACACAGGCACAATGGGCTCTTCCTACAAACTCATTGCAATCCTATAAAGAGGGGTTATATGGAAGTCAGACTGTGTCCTCGGATGCTGCCTGACCTGCTGTGCTTTTCCAGCACCACTCTAATCTAGACTCTGGTTTCCAGCATCTGCAGTCCTTGTTTTTACCCTGTGTCTTCTTTGCTTGAGTGTGCATATTTTATTTAGCCCAATCTTAGAACGTCAGCCTCAATAGGAGATTAATAGAATTAGAATTAGGTTTATTGTCATAGAGTCGTACCGCACGGAAACAAACCATTCGGTCTAACTAGTCAATGCCAAACATAACCCCAAACTAACCTATCATGCTCCTGACCCACATCCCTCCAAACCCTTTCCTATTCATGTAAAATTTATCCAAAAGGATTTTAAGTGTTGTAATTGTACCCACATTCACCACTCCCTCAGGAAGTTCAGAGGTTTGTTGCAAATGTGGACCACCATCTGTGTAAAATATTTGCTCTTCATGACTTTTTCAAATCTCTTTCCTCTTACCTTAAAAAAACCCCTTAGTCTTGAAATCCCCCATCCCGGGGAAAAGACAACTACCATTAACTATATCTATACCCCTCTATCTTATAAACTTCTATAAGGTCACCTCTCAATCACCTACGCTCATGTACACCCAGCTACATGAGTACAGTGAAAAGTTTACAATGTCGTCCCTCACAGTGTCATCTTAGGTACAAAATCTTATATACAAAATAGAGAAATAAGACAAAAATGTTACATACCTCACAGTGATCCATAGTATAAGTTAGGAGATGAGAAATAAAGTTAAAATTTAAGCATTACATTCAGATAAACAGATAGGTATATGGATAGATTTGAATCTGTTGATCCTGGAAATATGGTGAAGGCAGGTTCAAGTGAGGCATTCAAGAATGCATTGGATAGAAATGGTGTGTGAGAGTGTGGGGAGAATAAAGGGGAAGATTAGTATCATGTAATGGTGATTGTTTGAAGAGCGAGTGCAGGCACAATGGGCTGAATGATCTCCTTCTACTCTGCAATGGTCTGTGACCCAGCCGTATCCAAGGGCTGGACCAGAGTTAACATTTTGCTATGACTGAAGAAGAGTCATGCTGGATTTAAAATGTTTCTATCACCACGGACACTACCAAAACTGCTGGGTTTCTCCAGCATCTTCTGTCTTTCTGATCTATTGCCTCATTTAGCATAATTTTATTTTTGCATCATTCCTTCACGAAGTCGACTGTCTCTTTCTTCCCACCCTCCTTTCAAGCTGTGTTCCAAAGAGGGTGAGCAATGACTTTCAGGCAGATAGGAGTTCTGCAGCCCAAACATCGTTGACTGCAGCATCATTGAAATCTCCATGAAATTGGATGTTACTTTACTGCAGAGTTTTCCTTTTTGGACGAGGAGGCTTTATCCGCATGTTTATGTTTGTAGTTCAGCATTGCTATCCAGTGTCTGAAACAATGTGAAGGTGAATGACGGGTTAATCGCACAATGTTCTTTTTGAGCTAAAAACTACATAATTCCTCCATGTCTTCTGGCAGGGGCTGCTTGTTATGAGGCCTCAGCTGCTTGGTTGCAGTGATTTGAATGCTTGTCGGGTACAGCACTGTCTTGCCTCATGCTCATTTGCATCTATTAGCATTGATTTGAAGATTTCTCAATTTCTTTCTACTCAAATTATTTTGGAATATCCTTTATTTTAAAAACAATCTTTCTTGGAAAAGGGGTATCATTGACAAGTTGAGCATTTGCTGCCCATTCCTAATTTCTCCAGAGGAGGTGGGAGTGAGCTGCCTTTTTGAACCGTTGCGGTCCTTAAGTTGTAGGGTCACCCACATTGCTGTTAGTTCCAGGGTTTTGACCCAGTGACAGTGAAGGAACGGTGATATTTATCCAAGTCAGGATGGCTTGGAGAGGAATTTAGAGCTGGTGGTGTTCCCATCAATCTACTGCCCTTGTCTTTTGAGATGATAGAGGTCATGGAAAGCGCTGTTGGAGGAGGTTTGGTGAATTTCTGTAATACATTGTGAAAATGGTACACATTGCTTCTCCTGAGCAACAATGTTGGAGGAACTGAAGGTTCAAGAAGTTGGATGGTGGACTGCTTTGGCCTGGATGATGTCAAGCTTCTTGAGTATTGTTGGAGCTGCACTCATTCAGATAAGTGGGGAGTATTTTATCTCATCCTCCTGACGTGTACCTGGTAAGTTGTGGACAGGCTTTGGAGAGTCAGGAGGTGAGTTACTCACTGCAGAACTCGCAGTCTTTTGAGATCATCATATGTTCTTGGGATCTCAGGTGAGTCTCTTATAATAACTGTAACTGTTCATCCTTATATAGCTGGCCCAGTTAATTTTCTGGGATTCAGCGATTGAACATTTTGGGGAAATAGTTAGACTATGCTCTGGTTGGAGATAATCATTGCTCATGTGTGTCATGTGAATGTTATTTGCCACTTAGAGTCATACAGATGTACAGCATGGAAACAGACACGTCCATGCCGTCCAACCCATCCATGCCGACCAGATATCCCAATCCAATCTAGTCCCACCTGCCAGCACCCAGCGCAGGTCTTGCTGCATACAGGTAGGGACCACGTCAGTAAATGAGCAGTTATGAATGATGATGAGAACTGCATAGTCTTCAGTAAACACCCTCACTCCTAACCTGATGATGAAGAGAAGATCAGAAAAGTGTGAAAAGAAATACAAGCACATAGTGTCCGGCACATAAACGCTAACCAGCCAATAGGGAACACTACCTCAGAACGTGCCCTGATCAGCCTGTCGTAATGTTAACCTCTTCTGGAGAGTGAGCTATCCTGTATCACTTTCTGTGTATTTGTGCTCAGAGACATGATTGGGACATCAAAGATTGAGGAAGTCAGGCGCAAATGTATTAACTATTTGGTGATAATTTTTGATAATACTTTTACACCTGTCATTTTGATCTATGTGTTTGAATATACATTGGCTTCACCCATAGGCTGTTCCCCTGAAGGTCCTGAACTTCCAGATGGGAATAGAATTTAAAACTGTAATTTGAGAGCTCAGTGGAAATAAAGTCACTTCTCTGGTCTTTTACTGAAATTCTTTAGCAATGAAATAAAACGGAACCTCATTGTGACATATACTGTATTTTCTGCTTCTTTCAGTTTTGTTTTCCACATCTATATAGGTTCCATTGAAAACCTCACCTATTGCATATTCTTAAAAATGCCGTGCCAATGTGGCTGACTTTATTTATCAACTTGCAGCAGGAACATACAGCATGTTTGTTTACTTTTATTCATTCCATGCATGTGGGCGTTGCTGGGTGGCCACCATTTATTACCCATCCCTAGTTGCCTTTGAGAAGGTGGCGATGAGCTGTCTTCTTGAACCACTGTATGAACCACCATGTACTGTAGGTAGGGAGGGAGTTCCAGGATTTTGACCCAGTGACAGTGAAGGAACAGTGATATATTTCCAAGTCAGGATGGTCAGTGGCTTGGAGGGGAACTTGCATGGGGTAGTGTTACCATGTATCTGCTGTCTTTTTCCTTCTAGTGGGTAGTTGTGAGGTTTGGAATGTGCTGTTGAAGAATTCTTGGTGATATTTCAGTTATAGAGTTGTTGAGATGTACAGCACGGAAACACACCCTTCAGTCCAACTTGTCCATGCTGACCAGATATCCCAAACCAATCTAGTCCCACCTGCCAGCACCCGGCCCATATTCCTACAAACCCTTCCTATTCATATACCCATCCAAATGGTTTTTAAATGTTGCAATTATACTAGCCTCCAACACTTCCTCTGGCAGGTCATTCCATATACATACCACCCGCTGCATGAAAAAGTTGCCCCATAGGTCTCTTTTATATCTTTCTCCTCTCACCCTAAACCTATGCCCTCTAATTTGGACTCCTCACCCCAGGGAAATGACTTGGTCTATCTATTCTTCTGAACCCTTTCAAGTTTCACAACAGCTTTCCGATAGGAAGGAGACCAGAATTGCACGCAATATTCAAGCAGTGACCTAACCAATGTCCTGTACAGCCGCAACATGACCTCCCAACTCCTGTACTCAATACTCTCACCAATAAAGGAAAGCATACCAAACACCTTCTTCACTATCCTATCTACCTGCAACTCCACTTTCAAGGAGCTTTGAACCTGCACTCCAAGTTCTCTTTGTTCAGCAACAGTCTCTAGGACCTGTATAAGTGTATAAGTCCTGCTAAGATTTGCTTTTCCAAAATGCAGCACCTCACATTTATCTGAATTAAACTCCATCTGCCACTTCTCAGCCCATTAGCCCATCTGATCAAGATCCTGTTGTAATCTGAGCTAACCTTCTTCGCTGTCCACTACACCTCCAATTTTGGTGTCATCTGCACACTTACTAACTATATCTCTTATGCTCCCATCCAAATCATTTATATAAATGATGAAAAGTAGTGGACCCAGCCCCGATCCTTGTTCCACTCCATTGGTCACAGTTTGAAAAACAACCCTCCAGCACCACCCTCTGTCTTCTACCTTCGAGCCAAGGTATCCAAATGGCTAGTTCTCCATGAGATCTAATCTTGATAACCAGTGTCCCATGGGGAACCTTGTCAAATTCTGTACTGAAGTCCATGTAGATAACATCAATTTTCTTTGTTACTTCTTCAAAAAAACTCATTCAAGTTTGTGAGACATGATTTCCTACGCACAAAGCAATGTTGACTATCCCTAATCCGTTCTTGCTTTTCCAAATACATGTACATTCTGTCCCTCAGGATTCACTCCAACAACTTGCCCACCACCGAGGTCAGGCTCACAGTTCTTGGATCCTAATTGTTTACCATGATTTATGCCACTTTTAAAAAAAAATCTGGCAAATGTTAATCAGATTGGCAGGAATCTTGGTGCTTACAGGTATTGGTCTGTATATATATGCTTAATTTTTAAATTCTTTCTTCAAGCATAACATTTTAAAAAATCTTTTATTTGACGTGGGAATCACTGACAAAGGTCAGTATTTGTACTACTTGAGAAGGTATCCGGTGATCGTCATGAACCCCTTCATTCGGGTGTGTCTTCCTAATTACGTCCCTGTGTAGGAAACCCACTCCCTTGTGCCTACATTCTGGAGAAACTTGGGAAATCTCTTTCCAACTCACAATGGGGACTAATTCTTTTGGTGTGTCTCACAGGATCACGTTGATTCAGTGAATTGGGTTTTCAGAGTGAGCCCTTCTGAAAGCAAAACCATTCGATTTCTTTTCCTGCCCATCGATTTAAGTAGAGGCTAATTTGAATTCCCCTCTAAGCTGCATAGGAACACCGCCATGCGAGAGCTAGAAATGTTGGTAGCCGCTCAGAGCAGCTTCTCCCTTAAGATGCAGGCATTTGCATCAATCTTAAAGAGACTAGATAGTGAGCTAGCTGTGTAATGCAGAGACATGATAGAGGCAACATTCGTTACTGTTACGTGTGTGCCCATCATGGCTCAGTTGATTGTACACTTGTCTCTTAGTCACAATCAGTGTATTCACGTCCCACTGTCTAGAATCGAACAGAGAAATGTAACCTTGCCCCGTGTAGGTCCGAGGGAGTGCTGCACTGTTGCTGTCTTTCAGATGAGACATTAAACTGAGGCTGTGTCTTCTCTATTAGGGGGATGTGAAAGACTCTATGGCACTGTTTTTGAGAAGAGCAGAGGAGTTATCATAGCCTTCTGGCCAATATTAGTCTCGAGGAGAAAGTGAGGACTGCAGATGCTGGAGATCAGAGCTGAAAAATGTGTTGCTGGAGAAGCACAGCAGGTCAAAGGAGCAGGAGAATCGATGTTTCGTGCATAAGCCCTTCTTCAGGAATGAGGAGGGTGTGCCAAGCAGGCTAAGATAAAAGGTAGGGAGGAGGGACTTGTGGGAGGGGCGTTGGGAATGCGATAGGTGGAAGGAGGTTAAGGTGAGGGTGATAGGCCGGAGAGGGGTTGGGGGTGGAGAGGTCGGGAAGAAGATTGCAGGTCAGAAAGGTGGTGCTGAGTCCGACGGTTGGGACTGAGAAAAGGTGGGGGGAGGGGAAATGAGGAAGGTGGAGAAATCTGAATTCATCCCTTGTGGTTGGAGGGTTCCTAAGCGGAAGATGAGGCGCTCTTCCTCCAGGCGTCGTGTTGCCATGGTCTGGCGATGGAGGGGGCCAAGGACCTGCATGTCCTTGGCGGAGTGGGAGGGGGAGTTAAAGTGTTCAGCCACGGGGCAGTTGGGTTGGTTGGTGCGGGTGTCCCAGAGATGTTATCTGGTGGGGGGTGTGGGTCTGACAAGGGAGTCGCGGAGGGAGTGGTCTCTACGGAAAGCTGATAGGGGAGGGGAGGGAAATATATCCTTGGTGGTGGGGTCCGTTTGGAGGTGGCGGAAATGACGGCGGATGATACGATGTATATGGAGGTTGGTGGGTGGTAGGTGAGGACCAGTGGGGTTCTGTCCTGGTGGCAATTGGAGGGGCGGGGTTCAAGGGCGGAGGAGCGGGAAGTGGAGGAGATGTGGTGGAGGGCATCGTCAACTACATCTGAGGGGAAATTGCAGTCTTTGAAGAAGGAGGCCATCTGGGCTGTTCGGTATTGGAATTGGTCCTCCTGGGAGCAGATGCAGCGGAGGCGAAGGAATTGGGAATATGGGATGGTGTTTTTATAGAGGGCAGGGTGGGAGGAGGTGTAATCTAGGTAGCTGTGGGAGTCAGTCGGTTTATAATAAACGTCCATGTTGAGTCGGTTGCCCGAGATAAAAATGGAGAGGTCTAGGAAGGGGAGGGAGGAGTCTGATACGGTCCAGGTAAATTTGAGGTCAGGGTGGAAGGTGTTAGCAAAGTGGATGAACTGTTCAATGTCCTCATGGGAGCACGAGATAGTGCCGATACAGTCATCGATGTAGCGGAGGAAAAGGTGGGGGGTGGTGCCAGTGTAGCTGCGGAAGATGGACTGTTCCACATATCCGATGAAATTAGTCTCGAATCAATATTTCATGCCAGAGGTTATCAGATTATTGTTGTATTGCTGCCTGAGAGATCATGATATGTGCAAATTGGTTGTCTCTGTTCTGCCATTCCAAAAATGATTACACTTTGTAAAGTGTGTTTTGCTGGATGTAAAGCACTGTGGGACATTCTAAGGATGTGAAGAGAACTATTTAAATGCAAGACCTTCCTTTCTCCTTCCTTATGTTTAAGGAGGAGTTAGACATTTGTAATTAGTAATAGGTTAAAGGGCTATGGAGAGTGAATTGAGGCCAAGGTGAGATCAGCCATGATCTTATCAAATAGCAGATCAGGCTCGAGGGGCTGAATGGCCTGCTTCTCGTTCTTACATTCTTCCTCTCCACATGCATGAATTTTCAATCTTCACTCTACTAATTCATTATGATATAAGGCCAGAAAAGTCTGTCCTTGTAAGTGAACTCAGCAAATATCATTTTCGCTTGATAACTTGGTGAACAGAAATTACTTACACATCTCCTCTGTTCTCTTTCCTAGAATCCCTACAGTGTGGAAACAAGCCCTTTGGCCCAACAAGTGCACACCAACCCTCTGAAAAGTCACCCACCCAGACCCATTCCCCTACTTATTACTCTACATTTACCCCTGATTAGTGCACTTAACATATACATCCCTGAACACTTTGGCAATTTAGCATGGCCAATTCACCTAACCTGTTCATCTTTGGACAGTGGGAGGAAACCCTGCAGACACTGGGAGAATGTGCAACCTCCACAAGACAGTCATTTGAGGCTGGAATCAAACCCGGATCTCTGGTGCTGTGTGGCAGCAGTGCTAACCACTGAGCTACCCTGCAGTGCAACCCAGAGACATGACCAATCTCCTCTAATGATTATACAAGGTATAGCGGTGTAGATTTGTCAGATTCATTTGTAGAAAATGCTCTTTGTCAACATATCTGATTGTTCTCATATTGCACTGTCCCTGATACTACTCAAATATTTATGCATATCTTAACACCCCAATGTTTTCGTAACTTTCAACTCCTCACCAACCTATCCTGTTCCAGTCGCTCAAGTCTGTGTCTGAGGGACTGCCCATTCGATGTTTCACTGGAGGCGAATATGACGTCATCTGCTTTGGAACAAGAATGGACAGAACATTTTAAATAATTGAAATCTAGAAACTGTGGGGGTCCAAAGTGATGCTGAGGTTCCAGGCACAGAAAATCATCAAAGAGCATTGTGAAATGCTGCCCTCGATCAAGGAATTCTAGTCCGCTTCAGCTAGTTGAGTTACACCTGGATACTGTATACTGTTCTGGGCTGTCTATCTTAGGATACCTAGACTTATTGTCCGAGAAGGGAATGCTGCGCAGATTTGCTAAAATAGTATCCCAAACTCTCCTCTCAATTGGATGACGCAACAGGGGTACACTGTGAAAAAATTTACCTTTTCTGTACTGGGTCACTCCAGAGTCAGCCTCAACAAGTGAACTTTAGGACCCAGAAGCTGCCATTCACTGATTGGCTGGTAGCTCCTAGTGACCCTACAGTGTGGAAACAAGCTCTTTGGCCCAACAAGTCCACACCAACCCTCTGAAGAGTCACCCACCCATCCACCAAGTTGGATGAGATATTCCACCTTTTCTTACCTCTTATTGGTGGAGAATCCAGTGACTTTTTCTACTGGTTGGGGGATGATGCAGCACATTAGTTACCACCCAACATTCTCACCCCACATTTAGGTGGAATTTTCTTTGTTAATGTTTCTTAAGAGTGAACAACAGGATTCCATACCTTAAATTGTGATCAAATTCTTTGCATTCTTGAGGGTTGATGCATGTTTGAAAATTAGGGTCCAGCATAGGTCTGTGGCATTTCTGCTTTTTGTATGTCATATTCCAGTAGGTAATTTTTCTTTGGTACAGAATATAGAAAGCTCAGCTATAGTAATGAAAGGTACTTTTTGGAAATGTGAGGTTCTGTGGGAGTAGAAAGGAGAAACTAGTTCCACTTCTCAGGTGAATTGAGGTTGGGAGAAGGTTTTGTGAAGCTGTCACTAACCAGCCGTCACCAATTAAGGATAACTGGCATTGAAAAAAAAAACAAGGGGAGAGAAGGAGAGCTTTTTTTTTTGAGTTAATCGGATTCTTACAATCTATCATCTTTCCAAAATGAATTAGATAAATACTTGGTGAGAAACTTAGATTAATTGGATGACTCTTTCAAAGGGCCAGGACAGACATAATGGGCAAAATGGCTTCCTTCTGCTCTGTCCTATTCTAGTTATCATTGAATGGCTACAGCACAAGGGAACACCCACCCAATTCCACTCTCTTGATCATTCTCTCTGGCCTGACAGATCTTTATCTTCAAATAGTTATGCAGTTGTGTATCATTCTATGATTTGAATATGAGAATGTTCCCTTTATTGCTAGGCATTTGAAGTTTCATGCCGACAAGAATGGTTGGATGGTTGGTTACAGCTTCCCATTTATTGTCATGACCCACTGAGTACAGACACCTCCATGAAAACAGTCCACTGGCAGCCACCAATTTTATGTGAGTGAAAGTAAACCAATTTTATGTGAGTGAAATCTCGTTCGGGCAAAACGCTTTGAAATGAAATTCCCAATTAATCAAATGACTGGAATGTACCACACCCTTTATATAAAGTACTGAAGTCAGCTACTTCAGTTTGCTTCAGGCTTGATTTGACTGCAGAAAGGCAGGATTTGTTTCCCTTAAGACCTGATGACAAATTCCAATGTAATGTTCAGATATATTTCTGCTCTGGTAACAAAGCTTTCATTGAAATTGAGCTCCTATGAACATGTAGCAGGGGATACATGTAGGACATTGAAAACATTAATTATCTATGGATGGGCATCCACAGATGGCTTAATTTTTGGCCCCCGTGTTAGATTCTGTAGGCTTTTACTCAGACTGAAATATAAAATCAGACTCAAGAAATGTTTTAATGTAAATATGCTTTTGCTAGATTCACAATTTGCAGCAAAAAAATTAAAACATGAAATTGCCGTGATACCAACTGTGCTGGACCGGAGGGCTACTCTCTCAGTCGAGAGAGAGATGACTAGTGGAGGGTTAACCTGAGGGGAGATATGAGTCCTTCAAGACTAGTGTGGGGATTGAACATACCCCGCATCCAGCTAACCCCCATTCTAACCATCACTGTAACGGTGGGAATATGAAATTTGCACCAGTGTGGTGAGCAACTCAACTTGGTTGAGGAGAATAGCATACAGACATTACAGGGCATTCCTAATACTATTTTCTGGATTAGAGTGGTGCTGGAAAAGCACAGCAGTTCAGACAGCATCCAAGGAGCAGGAAAATTAACGTTTCGGGCAAAAGCCCTTCATCAGGAATACAGGCAGAGTGCCTGAAGGGTGGAGAGATAAATGAGAGGAGGGTGGAGTTGGGGAGAAAGTAGCATAGAGTACAATAGGTGAATGGGGGAGGGGATGAAGGTGATAGGTACCTAGCATGTTGCTCTCCATATTGAAAGGAGAAGGCCCTTGCATTGGAAGCACGGTTCACCTAGCCAATGCCTAGGATTGTATTATGCAGGCTGGGCCACCACTAATTGGAGTTTAGAAGAAAGAGAGGTGGATATTGTTAAAAACATAATATTTTGAGGGATCTTGACAGGGTAGATACTGAGAGAATGTTTCCTCTCATGGGAAATATATAACTAGGAGCCATGGTTTCAGAACAACTCTCCTTTTCTCAGAGATTCGTTAATCTTTGGAATTCTCTTCCCCAGATAGAGAGAGAGAGAGTGAAGCAGTGGTTGGATCATTGAAAATGTACAAAGCTAAGATAAACAAATACAATTGAATTATAGGGGAGCTGTGGATTATGGGGAAAATGGAATGGGAGCTCAAAATCAGCTGTGATTATATTGGCAAAAGTGAGGACTGCAGATGCTGGAAACCAGAGTTTAGATCAGAGTGGTGCTGGAAAAGCACACCAAGTCAGGCAGCATCCGAGGAGCAGGAAAATTGACGTTTTGGGCAAAAGCCCTTCATCAGGAATAGAGGCAGGAAGCCTCCAGGGTGGAGAGATAAATGGGGTCAGAGAGGAAAGTGGGGGAAGGTAGCAAAGAGTACAATAGGTGAATGGGGGTGGGGATGGAGGTGATAGGTCAGAGGGGAGGGTGGAGTGGATAGGTGGAAAGGAAGATAGGCAGGTAGGACAGGTCATGAGGATGGTGCTGAGCTGAAAGGTTGGAGCTGGGGTGAGGTGGGGATGGGGAAATGAGGAAACTGGTGAAATCCACATTGATGCCATGGGGTTGAAGTGTTCCGAGGCAGAAGATGAGGCGTTCTTCCTCCAGACGCGGGTGGTGAGGAAGTGGCGGTGGAGGAGGCCCAGGACCTGCATGTGGGAGGGGGAATTGAAATGTTGGGCCACGGGGCGGTGTGGTTAATTGGTGCAAGTGTCCCTCCGAGGCAGAAGATGAGGCGTTCTTCCTCCAGACGCGGGTGGTGAGGAAGTGGCGGTGGAGGAGGCCCAGGACCTGCATGTGGGAGGGGGAATTGAAATGTTGGGCCATGGGGCAGTGGGGTTAATTGGTGCAAGTGTCCCGGAGATGTTCCCTAAAGCGCTCTGCAAGAAGGCGTCCAATCTCCCCCATGTAAAGGAGACCGCATCGGGAGAAGCGGATACAATAAATGATATTGGTGGATGTGCAGGTAAAACTTTGATGGATGTGGAATGCTCCTTTGAGGCCTTGGTTGGTGGAGAGGGAGGAGCTGTGGGCGCAGGTTTTGCAATTCCTGCGGTGGCAGGGGAGGGTGCCAGGATGGGAGGGTGCTTTGTTGGGGGACATGGACCTGACCAGGTAGTCACGGAGGGAACGGTCTTTGCGGAAGGTGGAAAGGGGTCAGGAGAGAAATATATCCCTGGAGGTGGGGTCCATTTGGAGGTGGCGGAAATGTCGGCGGATGATGTTGGTGGGATCTCCAGACCAAAGGGGTAGCCATGAGCACCCGTATGGGCCCCAGCTATGCCTGTCTCTTTGTCGGCTACATAGAACAGTCCGTCTTCCATAGTTACACCGACACCATTCCCCACCTCTTCCTCCGCAACATTGATGACTGCATTGGTGCTACCTCGTGCTCCCGTAAGGAGGTTGAGCAGTTCATCAACTTCACCAACCTGACCTTAAATTCACCTGGACCATCTCTGACACCTCCCTCCTCTTCCTGGACCTCTCTACCTCCATTAATGACGACCGTTTGACACTGACATTTTTTACAAACCCACCAACTCCCACAGCTACCTGGACTACACCTCTTGCCACCCTGCCTCCTGCAAAAATGCCATCCTGTATTTCCAATTCTCCGTCTCCATCTTCCAGGAGGACCAGTTCCACCACAGAACACACCAGATGGCCTCCTTCTTTAGAGATTGCAATTTCCCTTCTCACGTGGTTGAAGATGCCCTTCAACGCATCTCATCCACATCCCGCACCTCTGCCCTCAAACCCACTCCTCCAACTGTAACAAGGACAGAACCCCCCCCAGTCCTCACTTTCCACCCCACCAACCTTCGCATAAACCACATCATCCGACGACATTTCCACCACCTAAAAACAGACCCCACCACCAGGGATATATTTCACTCCCCACCCCTTTCCGCTTTACGCAAAGACAGTTTCCTCTGTGACTACCTGGTCAGGTCCATGCCGCCCAATAAACCCCCCCTCCCATCCTAGCACCTTCCCCTGCCACCGCAGGAATTGCAAAACCTGCGCCCACACCTCCTCCCTCACCTCTATTCAAGGTCCCACAGGAGCATTCCACATCCATTAAAGTTTTACCTGCACATCCACCAATATTATTTATTGTATCCATTTCTCCCGATGCGGTCTCCTCTACATTGGGGAGACTGGATGACTCCTAGTAGAGCGCTTTAGGGAACATCTCTGGGACACCCGCACCAAACAACCCCACCGCCCTGTGGCCCAACGTTTCAACTCCCCCTCCCACTCTGCTGAGGACATGGTCCTGGGCCTCCTCCACTGCCGCTCCCTCACTACCCGATGTCTGGAGGAAGAACACCTCATCTTCCGCCTCGGAACACTTCAACCCCAGGGCATCAATGTGGATTTACCAGTTTTCTCATTTCCCCTCCCCCCACCTTACCCCAGCTCCAACTTTCCAGCTCAGCACTGTCCTCATGACCTGTCCTACCTGCCTATCTCCCTTCCCACTTATCCGCTCCACCCTCCTCTCTGACCTATCACCTCCATCCTCACCCCCATTCACCCATTGTACTCTTTGCTACCTTCCCCCACCCTCTGTTTCTGTTTTTGTGACTTGGTGAACTTTACTTGATTATCATTGAATAATGACAATGGGACAATGTTATATTTAGGTACAAACAATGACTGCAGATGCTGGAAACCAGATTCTGGATTAGTGGTGCTGGTAGAGCACAGCAGTGTTATATTTACCTGAGCAGCATGGATTTGTTAAAAACTAACACCTTGATCCAGTAATGTAGAGGGTTATGTAGGGTGATTTTGTTGATGTGTATATGAACTTCAAAAGATAATTGACAAGTATCACAAAATAGACTTGTTAACAAAATTGACACCTGTGGGATTATAGGAGGAATGGCAGTGTGAATACATAGTTGTCGAAGGGACAGAAGGCGGGGATTAATGGTGGATGTGTATTTTTCAGTCTGGCAAGAGGTATACAGTAGTTTTTCCCCAGGGGTCAGTATTGGGGTGACTGCTTAATATTGATACACAGCAATATTCTGGACTTTGTTGACAGAGCACAACTTTAAAATCTATGAAATTTGTAAAATTTAAACTTTAAAGTTTACTACTTGGAAGTAGTAAATGATGAGGACGTTAATGAGAAGCTCAGGGTGGATCTAAACTGATGGATGTAAAATGCGGCAGATAAAATGTGAGGAATAGCAAAATGAACTGTAGGATATAATTATAAAGAAGCTGTAGGATCAGAGAGCTGGTGCTTGCATGTATACAAATTTTTAAGGTAGAAGGACAGGCTGTGAAGGCTATTAAATTGGCAAATACTTTAGATGCAACAATGTACAAAACACGGAAGTTATGTACTTTTATAAAAGAATGGTTGGACTGTTGTGTTCCATTCTGAGACACGCATTTTAAGGAATGTTAAGAGATTTACTTTGGTACACAGAATAAGGAACTTGAATATCTGAAGAAGTGAGAGAAAATTTCAGTTGTTTTCCTTGAAGCAGAGAAAGTTAAGAGGATACAAAAACTATAAATAGGAAATTCTTGGTCATGTTCTCTCTCCACAGATGCTGCCTGATCACCTGAGTTTTTCCTGTATTTCCTGACTTTATTTGAGATTTCCACTGTCCATAACTTTTTGCTTTGAATTAACACTAAGAGATAATTTGATGGAGGTGTTCAAAATCAAAGAACAGTTAAAATAAAGTGAACAAACATAAGCAGTGATGGGAAGCTGCATAACCACATTTAAGATGAATCAGAGACAACATGGTATGTTGTTCTGATGGAAGCACACTGATCAAAGGGTGGAGGAAGCAGATTCAATGATAGCTGTCATAAGTGAAATGTACAAATACGAGCAGGAAAGCAATTGTATGATGATGGAGAAAGGTCAAGTGGCTAAGTCAGGTTGGATTGCTCTACCACAGTACCAGCACATTAATGGGACTAAGTAATTCTATCATGTAACCTTGGTCCAAAGTGTGGCACTTGGAGCAATCACAGATCGCTTGGGATCATTTTAAGCAGGATATGGAGATCTCTTCAACCCTTGACTGAATATTCCTCTTTAATACAATATAAAACTTAATTGCTGTTGAATCTTGTACTGTGCAAATTAGTTGCCAGGTTGCAAAGTACATAAAAAATGCCTTGAAGTATGTGCAAAGTGGCTGCATACAGGCACATTCTTAACTTTTCATCCCTGGCTCACTGAGTTCTGAGTTAGGAGATGTCGGTGGCCAAATTTCATCAACTCCATCTGCAAGTTCATTGACAACACCACCATTTTAGGCCATAAATCAAACAATGACAAGAGAGAATGCAGGAAAAAGTCAGAGTGCTTGGTGATGTGGTGCAAAGACCGCAATTCCCCCGTCAATGTCAGCAGAACTAAAGAGCTGATTATTACCTTCAGGAAGCAAGGAAGATGGCATGCCCTTATCTACATCAATGGAACTGTGGTGGAGAGGGTCGAAGATATCAAGTTCCTAGGAGTGACAGTCATCAGCAATCTGTCCTGAACCACCCATGTTATTGTAATGGTCAAGAAGCCACAACAGCGTCTCTTCTTCCTTAAGAGGCTAAGGAAATTGGGTAATCAATAAGGACCCTCACCACCTTTTACAGATTCACCATAGAAGGCATTCTATCTGGATGCATCGTGGATAGGTACGGCAATTGCTCTGCCCAGGTCTGTAAGAAACTACAGAAAGTTGTGAACACAGCCCAGACCATCACACAAGCCAACCTTCCATCCATTGATGCCATATACAATTCTTGATGCCTCAGAAAGGCAGCCAACATCGTCGAAGACCCTTCCCACCCCAGTTGTAATCTCTGCCAATCTCTTCCATTGGGCAGAAGATATAAATGTTTAAAAACACCAATAGGTTCAAGAACAGCTTCTTCCCCACTGTTGTTAGACTGCTGAATGGACCTCTCAAATTTCAAATCTAATGTTAATCTTGCTTTTTGTCCATATTCTTTGCAGCTGTAACTTTGTATTCCTTGCTCTGTTAAATCACTCTGCGATCTTTGTATGTTATGACTTCCCTGTACTGCAGGTAAAACAAAACTTTTCACTGTACTTAGGCACATGAGACAATAATAAATCAAATCAAATCAAATCAAATCAAAATCAGTCTTGTCAGGGCCTTGGGCACAAGATTTAAGCTGACAATTCAGACCACTTGAGGAGTTGCATGTTGGTGTATGAGACACCTCCATAAATCTGCTTTGCTGAAAAGCAGCGAGTGTTTCCTTGTGTGCTGACTAGTATCTAACCATCAGATTGGGACGATTTTCACTCCAGTTGTGAGAAAGAGCGGCTGAGTGTCGATTGTTTGCAGAGATGCCCAATTAATGACCTTAACTAATTAGTGGAAATGGCATCCAGTTGAGAGGTAACAGTTGAGATGTGATACAGGATAAGTGAAGGAGAGAGTGGTTCAAAATGTAGCACCCTCTCTCCAACCTTTTAGAAACTGTAATTCAAAAATGGGTCTTGCTGTCAGGTTTCCCTTTGCAGGGCATGACTTGGCTTCTTCTGCCCTCAAGTAGGATCAATGGGTCTCTGAGCTTTCCTCAAGCACTGGATCCTCAAGCAACCCCCTGGCATCAAACTGGCTCCCACTGCCTGATCAGAAAATCCTATCTGGCTCCTTTTTAATTGCTCTCAAATCATCCTATGGATCAGCTCCAGCACATGGACAGATTGTTGTCCTATCCAGCCAATCTCCCTGTAACCTATCTCTGTTAAAAAAAATGCTTTGGAAACAGAATGGAGGCAGAGAACAAGCACTGAGATCTAACAAACTATTTTCTGAGCTTCAGGCAATGATTTCCACAGATTAAAGTGATAATAAGCAATAGCCGTGATAGAGAGCTCATGACTACCAGCCAGTACAACACACTTCTCCCAATGTCCTGCCTTTCATAAACAAAAATTTCAATGCACTCCCTTTTGGAGCTCAGCGTAGGGAAACAGTCCTTCTCCAACTGCAGCCGAACCTGGACAGTGTCCCAGCTTAGCCTGAAGCTTAGCAAGTTCCCCTCCAAGCCACTCACCTTCCTGATTTGTAAATATATCACTATTACCTACACTGTCGCCGGGTCAAAATCCTGGAATACCCTCCCCAGCAATATTGTACATTTACCTACAGCACATGGAGTGCAGCAGTTCAAGAAGACAGCTGAAGACAGCTCACCACAGCTTTCTCAAACGCAGCTGGGGATGGGCAATAAATGCTGGCCTACCAGCGATGTCCACATCCCATGAATGAAGAAAAAAATATTACAAGTTACTGAATATTTGTGATCAACAAAGACACTTCTCATCCATTTTCAAACCTGTTAATTTTAGTCAGTCCCATTTTCATCAGTCTATGCAAGCGCATCTTTAAATTTTGCAAGTTTTCTATTGGTACACCTATGTGTTGTCATCATCTGTTCATCTGGTCATTCTTTGAATGACATTGCTTTTCTAGAGAGTGCTATTTCTGTGACAGCTAATAATTCATAACCTTTTCTGTCACAGTTCAACTCCCCCCATGCATTTACTACATTCATTAGTTTTACTTGCTGCTGATTCCATTGCTATTACTCCACATTGCTTACATGCAAAAAGGCTTCTTTAGTGGTTGATGTTGTGTATATGAACTTCAATGAAGCATTCAACATGATTCCACATGGTAGTCTGGTTAGTGAGGTTAGATCACATGGGATCCTGGGGGAGCTAGCCAATTGGAAACAAAATTGGCTTGAAGGTGGGAGACAGAGTAGTGGCGGAACGATGTTTTTCAGACTGGAGGCCTCTGACAAGTGGTGTGCCACGAGGATCGGTGCTGGATCCATTGCATTTTGTCATTTATATAAATGATTTGGAGGTGAAGATAGGAGATTTGGTCAGTCAGTTTGCAGATGACATCAAAATTGGTGGCATAGTGGACAGTGAAGAAGATTATCTCAGAGTACAATAAGACCTTGATCAGATGGGCCAATGGGCTGAGGAGTGGAAGATGGATTTTAATCTAGATAAATGTGAGGTGCTGCATTTTGGTCAGGGCAGGACCTGTACACTTGACGGTAAGGCCCTGGGATGTGTTGCCGAACAAAGAGACTGAGGGGTGCAGGTGCATTGCTTGTTAAAAGTGAAGAGTCAGTTAGACAGGCTGGTGAAGAAAGCTTTGGCGTACTTGCCTTCATTGGTCATAACATTGAGTATAAGAGTCGGGCTGGCATATTGTGGCTGTGCAGGACATTGGCTAGGCCACTTTTGGAATACTGCCCTTCTATAGGAAGGATGTTGTTAAATGTGAGAGGGTGCAGTAAAGATTTACAAGGATGTTGCCAGGATTGGGTTTGAGCTATAGGGAGAGGCTGAATAGGCTGGAGCATTTTTCCTTGGAGTGTTGAAGACTGATGGGTAACCTTACAGAGGTTGATAGAATCATGAGGAGTACAGAGAAGGTGCATAGCAAAGATCTTTCCCCATGGGTTTGAGCTATAGGGAGAGGCTGAATAGGCTGGAGTGTTGGAGACTGAGGGGTGACCGAATGAAAAGGTGCGAGAGGGGCATGGATAGGGTCAATAGCCAAGATCTTTTACCCAGAGTGGTGAAGTCCAAAAATAGAGGGCATATGTTTAACATGAGAGGGGAAAGATTTAAAAAGTTGGTGTGTCTATGGAATGAGTTACCAGAGGAAATGGTGGAGGCTGTTACATTTAAACGGCATCTGGATGAGTACATAAATAGGAAGGTTTTAGAGGGATACAGGCAAAATGGTGGCAAATAGGACTAGATCAGATTGAATGACTGGTTGGCAAGGATGAGTAGGACTGAGCAGTCTGTTTCTTTGGTGTATAATTCTATGACTCTATGATCTCTGGTTCAACCACTCCATTTTGAAAACCTCCAGAATATTTTGGTGGAATGAGATTTTCCTGTGTTTTAAAGTCCGAAAGATGTTCACATGACTTTGCAATACAGAGCACCCTCTGTCCCATTTGTGTCAGCAGTCATTCATCAGACCAGTGAGCAAATGGGCACTAAAACGGAAGAAAATGGGCCAAGGAATGGATTAGGAAACCCAGACTGAATAAGTAATTGTGTATTTGCTGGAATGAAGCACATCCTGGATTAATGCACTGAGCTGTTTGACTCTATATGTTAAGAAAACACTTGTTTCTCTTTTTTTTGCCATTCCTCATATGGGATGGAGAGAGGCGTCAGAGACAGAGCAGCTTTGGAAGCTTAGAATGATAAAACATTGGCATGTGTTCCTTTCCCACATGTTTCTATTGTTATGTTGCAGTCTTAAGACTCAAGCAATTGTGGCATAACTGTGTTGCTGTTGTTTCCAGAAAGCACTCAGATGCTGTAGACAGGCTGATGATCCCATGGGGAAGGGACTGCAGTGAGTCTCAGGCAGCACATCAGCTTCAACTATTCTGAGCTTGATGGCATTTGTACTGATGCATGCATCAAATATGTATGTATACAAGTATGTATAAAATACATATGTGTCTTACACATACACACATATGTATATGTGAAATACATATTTACATAATATTACAAACATGTTTAGAGTATGTATTTATACACTTATATGTGTGAGTGTACAAGATATGTACATGTGCAAACATATATAAAAGATTTTCTGCAACATTTCAGGCAAAGCTTCCCAGGGTCACAATGGAGTGTGCTTTTTAAATAAAATTATTGGCAATACGGGCTCCAGGTTTTGTTAAATGACACAATTCTTTACATATCCTTCTGGAGTGAATATAACGTTATTGAACAATAGTCTTCAAGTCGATAGACTGAATTTCTACGGGCTTCAGTAACCCCCAGTTGGCTTAATCTCCTGAAGCATGTTTCTTGAATTTGAGTGACATTAGTCAGAAAATTGCTTACAGTGCTCATGCATGGACTTTCAAATCACACAGAACGTGGTTGTGCACACAGTGCATAAATTTCCTCTTTATAGCAACAAAGTCATCTTGCCCCTTTTAGTATCTTTAATATCTAGCCTCTAAGGCAACTATAGTTTATGGCATGAGGTGAATTAAGTTCAATGTAAGCAAGTTTGAAGTAGTATGTTGGTGAATTTAAAAACTGAAGAATGTAAATATATCCTAACTGTGAAACACTCATTGTTTGGAGCAGTAGCAAAACGTAAATATGCAGGTAAACATGTCTTCTTGGCATGACATCTCTTTTAAAGCTGTTTTGTTTGCAACATCAAGATAGAACAATGCTGAGATTTATGGAATATTGAATTTTGTACTTTGAAGGCTGTATGTACTAAGTCCACACAGTGCATTAATTCAGTCACAGTCAAATTGCTACGTGCAGTTTTAGAGACTTTACTGTACTAAGCATTTGGGAGCCCAGAAAAATATGCAATATTATCAGACTTGGAAATAACAGGAAATGGGTCACTTGACAAATTAGGACTTTACTCATTGGAGCTGAGATGTTATGGGAGATTCAACAAGAACGTTAAAAGGATTTGCAAGATTAAAAAATGGTCAGTTAATCTGTAATGTGAACTAGAGGCAGGATGAGGAGTTTTTATTTTAATTCAGCAAGTTGTTGTGAACTGGAATGCAGAACCTAAAAGGCTGCTGGAAGCAGATTCAATCATAATTTTCAATTACAAACGAATTGATTCTTGAAGGGGGAAATTCTCATAAAGGGATGGGCACTGCCTTGGACTAAATAGATAATCCTGACAAAGAACCAGCACAGGTAGAATTGGCTGGTCTCCTGTCCTGTATGATTCCATAATTCTTTGCAGTTGGTTGTAATGCAAGTAAACTCCCTGGCATATTTATGATCTGTTCCACGGTCAGACTTCTCTCATTTGTTTGATCACAGGTTATGGATGTCACTTTCATTTAGCAATTATTCCTGGTCCTTAGTTTGCCCAGAGGGCAGTTAAGACTCAACCACATTGCTGTGGGTCTGGATTCATGTCACCACACTGGATGAGGATGGCAGATTTCCTTCCCCAAAGGGCATCAGATAGGTTTTTAATAATCGGCAGTGGTTACATGGTTACTATATCTGCATTTAGTACATCTTCCAATTGCCAATCTTAGTGAATCTAGTCATCACTAGTGTACACTAATTAAACTTGAGTTTAGTAACTGAGAGTCCTTTGCTCAGAACTAGCATCTTTAACAATTGGTATAGTTGACTTCATAAGGACCATACTTCATCGTGATAGCCTAGGCAAGAATTCTAAAACACTTAAAGAGGCATAATGACTGCTACAAAGCATTAAATGGAATATGGAGTATTCCAAGTGGCTGTTAAAGCTGAAATGGAAATAATGTGAAAGGGATGGAGGAAAGTGGGAGAATGGCAGGAAGTCTCAAGGTTCATTTGGAGAAGAAGTGCAGTGACTTTGGGCCAAGTGTTGTAACAATTCTGAGACAATCTGCTCATATGCCACGAGTGGAATTAAGTCCTCTTCCCTTTGATGGGTTTGGTCGTGGGGCAGAGGGAGATTTAGTTCGGTGAATAGGGAACTGACCTCCTGTCTCCACCCCAATTAAGTCTATGATGAGAGGGCTCATGAATGGCCTTTCTATCCCATACCAATGGACACCTTTCTGTGGTCAATTAACATCATCGTCTCACTGCCACTAGTAATCTCCATGTGTGGAACATGAAAAATAAACATACATGGATGTTTACAAGATTGAGATTGCAGAAAATAATGCTGTTACTGTTTTCCACAATACTATAAATGGTAGATCTGATATATGTTCACTTTGAACCCTTATTGATTCTCAAATACCACAAGGACTGGAGAGCCTTTTTCTGTGCTATAGGCCAGATAGATAGATTTATTTATAGAAAAAAAAACACATGGATGATGGTCAACAGCATGCTTCTCTTAAACAAAATAATTTTAAAAAATTATATTTTAACATGTTTTTAAAAATTTAAAAATCCAAAACATTAGCGTGGTGTTCACAATATTTAAATTTGATATTGAAACATGGGCACGAGAGTTATGCTGAGCTTTCCTGAATATGATCTAGAAGTGATTAGGGAACTGACTAAACAAGAAAAACTTGCATGTTTAACAACACTTGTCTGGGTCTTGAGGTAGAACACAACACGTGAATCAAATTCTTTCACACTAGGTATGATATTACATTACTATATTTCACTCTTCACCTTGAAGATTGTGAACATCAGGCATCTGACCATTCTGACGAGGTTATGATTGCTTTTGACTTACTTATTAGTTGTAGTTCTAATCATGATCACTGACAGTCTGTAATTTTCCATGCACTTAACATTTCAAAGACTTATCTTCTCAATCCAGATTGATGTGTTGATGATTTTGATCAGATAGTTTCACTAACAAAGCTGGATTTGCCAACACTGATGATAAGAAGTTATTTTTAGAAGATATTCGTTTGGCGGGATGGAAAGGGGTGGGGTGAGAATGGGTGTTGAGGGGTGGAGAAAGGCAATACAAAAATGTGACAAGACCATTTTGAGAATATAAATAACATTTTCTTTCAAAAAGTCTTGAACTCAAAAACAAGATTGCAGTGTAATCTTACAATTTGTGGAGGTGAGAAATGGTTAGACCATATTTTTGGGTCACAGCTGCCTTGACGTTAATGCTCATGTCATTGGCTATCACACATCCACAGGCTTATCCCCTGGTCAAGATTTTGGTCAATGCCATCCAGGTGACAGGGTAGGGGCAGGTTAGAGAGGTAAGAAAGGTCGGTAGGAAACGAGGGAGTGCTGTAGGTTGTGGGATTCAGCAATACCCTAGCAGTCACTGTTAAATAGTCAGTTTGCTTAGTTTCTTTTTAATAGTAATAGCCTCTTAATGTGACATTGTAACAAAAGGAAAAAAAACTTTAAAGAGACTTATGAATTTAAATGAAAACAACATTTTATGGGCGAGATGATGCACTCCAACCTCCGTGCTAACTACTGGTCACCCTCAAGGATGCTAGTGAACACAATGTGCTCCCTTTCCAAGGACACCCAAGCACATATATGACCACGGAAGAGAGGCAGGCAGTGGGGTTGATTAACTTCTTCCAGGGTACATGATCTGGAACTGGGCTTGGTCACTGTAGCTAGGTCTGGCAGCAGATGTACAAAGATCTGCCCAAACCTCATTCACACTTTGTAGCTCAAGATCAGGATTAAGTAACAGGCCCTTACAGATATCAGAATCGGGGCTGGAATCTAGTGGATCCTGTGGGCTCCTCAAGTCCTCAGAATATGCAGGTGGTCTGGGAGTCCATGAGCCATCATAACATCCTACTGTCCTACTAAGAGTAACAACCTCAGGCGCCAAATTCCTGATAGTAAAAGAGAGGATCCCTGCGTAGAAAGACTTTAGTCCCTTTTTAATGCTATTTTGAAAACTGCTAAACCAAATTAGTCAGATAACACTCCCTTAAAGATGTGCTACAACGAAAATTAAAGTTGTCAAAAGAAACTTGATAAGCAGGTTAATCTGTGTCAGTTTTTGCCCTTCATAATTTCTGAATGTTGGGCCATGGACTTCCATTGGATTGGCCCATGCTTATGGGCAGTATTGTAGTGGTTTGCCATTGCTTCTTGTAGGATAGTCGACCAGGAGAGTCTCCAACTGTTCCTGCCTAACTGCAGGTGTGTCAGGAGGACTTAAAGACTGATAATCAATATGTTGGCTATTTTACAAATGCACCTTCCATGGCTAACAATTCCCAGGGTGAAACTCAAATATGGGATTTCTGGTCCAGAGATGATAACTGGACAGTACCTCCCTCAGTCCCTCTTCATACTCTTTTGAGGGAAAAGTTCAAAATTAAACAATTTAAAGCAATTTTTACAAGTGTTATGAGTCATTTCCTTTGAAGAGTGCTATTTAATGAGGGAAAAAAATAATCAAAATGAAAAACATGCCAGATATGGCGACCTCTGATAGTACAAATCTATTCCACAATGGAGGCCAAACAATGTGCCATTGCACTGATGTGCACTATATCTTCTGACTTGTGAAGGTTAATTATGTTTCCATTTAGTTCTACTGATATGAATGTAATAATTACTGGCCTGGTACTGTCTGTGTATATCAATTAGCCAATGCGAATACATTCAAACTTGTACCAGGACAAATAATCATTTAACAAGCTATTTAATGTTGTATGCCATGCCAACAGCAGCGGTGCTCAGTAACCTCAGGCTTCCTGCAGCCCATGGTATTTTTTCTTATAAAGTCATTAAAATAAAAGCAATAGCTGTCACTGTTGGAAGTTTGTTCTTAGAATGCATGAAAGTGAAAATCTGTCTTTGTATCTCTTTAATTTTCATGATTGGAAATATGCAGTTTGCAGGATAATGTGGATAACTTTGCAAGATACAATACCTAAATATTCATTTCCTAGAATCAAAAGACCTTTCAGCCTTCCATTCCTGTGCTAACTCTTTTCACATGGCCATCTAATTCACCCCACACCCTTGCTCAGTCCCCATGGCTCTGAGAATATTTCCTTTCAATATTCATGCAAGTACCTTTCTGAAAATTACCTTTAGTCAGTTTTCACAGCTCTTTCAGGAAACTTATTAAAGTTTTTAATCACTTGCTGCACTAGAACAAAATTCCTCAGATCCTTTTGACATGGTCGGCATGGATGAGTTGGACCAAAGGGTCTGTTTCAATGCTGTATGAATCAATGACAGTTATTTTAAATGTATCTCATGGTTAACAGTGGATTTCTCCCTGTTTACCTTGTCAAACTGCATGTAATTTTGAGCATCTCTTATATTAAATTTCCACTCAGCTTTCTCTTCTCCAAGGAGTTTCTAATTTGTCCATATAAATTAATCCTTCATCCACAGTGCCATTCTGGGAAATCTCCTCTGTGTTCTTTTTGTGGGCCTTGACATTGTTCATGCTGAAGCTGAGACAATGGTTTGTTTAGATTAGATTAGATTCCCTACAGTGTGGAAATAGGCCCTTTGGCCCAACAATTCCACACCAACCCTCCGTTCCCTCCCCTATACTTACCCTTGACTAATGCACCTAACACTATGGGAGATTCAGCATGGCCAATTCACCTGACCTGCACATCTTTGGATTGTGGGAGGAAACCAGAGCACCCGGATGGAACCCAATCAGACACTGGGAGAATGTGCAAACTCCACACAGAATCACCCGAGGAGGGACTCAAACCCAGGCCCCTGGCACTGTGTGGCAGCAGTGCTAACCACTGAGCCACCGTGCTGCCCGATTTATCTCATCTGTTTTCCCCCATTTTGTGGATTTGGTTGAAATGATCAATAAATCATTTACTTTCTTGCTTTCATGCTTTCTGCCTCTATTGATGATGTCCAAAAATTCCACATTTTTTGTTACAAACAACCGTGTCAACTGGTCCTGCTATCTTTGCTGTGTTGACCCCCATGTCCCTCTGCTTCAGTATCCCATTTTAGATTATTTATATTGATCTTCTTCTTCCACCCAAATATGCATCATTTTTCAATATAGGCAACTTTGCTATGTATCTGCACCTTTCACCAGTCTGTATGTGGCCCCCTGAATCCCATTATTATCCTCTTTGTTGCCTCATGTGTTTGCTTTCGTAAGCCTGGCTTCCAGCTGCTTCACGTCAGTTGGGGCAATGTGCAACGATGTTCTTCATTGGCCTTAAATCTTTGGTCTGAGCAGTAAATACCTATGGCAGATAAAATGAGATTGAACTTTTTAAGCACAGAGCTATTACCCAAGATATGAACCTGATGGCTACTTTGTGATGCTCATTGAGAATATAAACAAGACCTGGGGCTGAGATTTTATTGATTTCACTCCACAGGAGACTGAGTATTGATAAATAGAGTTCTTGATTATTGTCCTCATAATCTGTAGGGCATATATCCATATTTTAGTGCCTGCACAATTGATGAATTTAGCCTTTTAAATGCAGCCTAATGTCATGAGGAGGAAGAAGAGATTGCAAGAAAATAATGTAGCTAGAGATTGGTCATTGTAAATCACTGTTTGCTTATTATCATTTTAATTCCCAAATGAGACTCTCTTTCACTTTGAGGCTGTCTTTTCCATTCAATTGGTATTTGTGTGCTGTGTGATTTGTGACTGTTCTAAGACAGCAAAAGCCATTGGTACTACTAGAATATTATTACGAACTCCATAAGGAGCAGCATTCCCTGCTCAATGAAGAAATTTAAAGTGCAATCACTGGATTGAAACCTTCTTCCATCTGGTGTCAAAGATAAAGCAGCTATATCATTACTGTGTTTATGGACTCTATAAGGAAAACAGCTATGCATCAGTCAATGAATAATGTAAAATCCGCTCAGTTTATTAAATCTGCCTCACCCTGTGCATATTTGCTTTATTCCATTACGTGATCTAGGAATCACTGAGTGGGCCAGCATTTATTGCTAATCCCTATTAAGGGGCCCATGGAGTTGTTAGCAGCTTGGAAAAAGGCCCTTTGGCCCATCATATTTGTGTCAGATATCAACATTCATCTATTCTGATCCCACTTTTCAGTGCTTTGACCATTGCCTTCTGTACTATGGCATTTCAAATGCTCATCTAATTATTTCTTCAATGTCTTGAAGGTTCCTGCCTCCACCACCCTTTTAGGCAGAGTTCCTGACACCACCAGGGTTATCGAACCCCCTACGAAGGGGAAATACTTTTCCCTATTTTCCCTATGACTGTTGTAACTTTGTACACCCTCAGCCTCCTCTGTTCAACAGAAAACAACTCAGTCTATCCATTCTCTCTTCATACCTGAATCATTCCACCCCAGACAACAATTCTGGCGAATATCTTCTGTACCCTGTCTAGTGCAGTCACATCCTCCCAAGGTCTGTCGACCAGAACTGCAGACAGCTTTCCAGCTGTGGCTGAAGTAATGATCATTGTCCAGGAGAGTAGTACCTTCTTGAACTTCGGAGACCATGGAGTGTAGTGCCATATATAGTCCCAGGATCTTGACCCAGCGACAGTGAAGGAGAGGCAATAGTGTGTCACTGGGAGGGAAACATTCAGGCGGTTAGAGTTACCATTAAATGCTATCCTTTATCCTTCTAAGTAAAAGAGGGTACAGGCTTAGAATGCTGTGACAAAAGTGCCTTTGTGAGTTACTATATCCATGCTTTCAGTCTGTATTAGTGGTTGAGGGAGTGAATGTTGAACGTAGTGGCTGGAGTGCAGTCAACTGAGCTGCTTTGTCCTGAATGGTGGTGTTGTTGGAACTGCACCCTTCCAGGCAAGTGGGCAGTATTCTATCATGTGCCTTGTAGGTGGTGGACAAACTTTGAAGAGTCAAGGGATGAGTGACTTGCAAATTTGCTGCAAAGTTCCCAACTTCTGATCTAACCTTTTGGCCACTTTTTTTATGTGGCTAGTCTAGTTAATTTTCTGGTCAATGGTGACCCCAGGGTGTTTATTGTGAATGATTCAGTGATGGTAATGACATAGAATGTCAGTGAGGTATGGTTAGTTTCTCTTGTTGGTGATAGTCATTGTTTAGCTCCTGTGTAGCATGAATGTTACTTATCAGCATAAGCTTGAATATTATTTTAATATTAGCCTCACAGCGCCAGGGACCTGGGTTCAATTTCTGCCTCGGGTAACTGTCTGTGTAGAGTTTGCACATTCTCCCTGTGTCTGCGTGAGTTTCCTCTGGATGCTCTAGTTCTCTCCCACAGTCCAAAGATGTGCAGGTTAGGTGAATTGGCCATGCTGAATTGCCCATAGTGTTAGGTGCATTAGTTAGGGGTAAATACAGGGTAGGGGAATGGTGTGGGTGGGTTACTTTTCGGAAGGTTGGTGTGGACTTGTTGGGCTGAAGGTCTGTTTCCATACTGTAGGGAATCTAATCTAATTATCCAGGTCTCACTGCATATGGACTGCTTCAGTATCTGAGGAGTTGCGAATAATGTTGCATATTGCGCAGTCATAAGCGAACATCCCCACTTTTGATCTTATGTTGGAGAGAAGGTTATTGATGAAGCAGCTGAAGGTGGTTGGGCCTAGGACACTATCCTGAGGAACTCCTGTAGAGATGCCCTGGAACTGAGATGACTGACCTCCAACAAGAACAACTAGCTTCCTTTGTGCCAGGTATGTCTCCAGCCATCCCTCCAGATTCCCATTGATTCCAGTTATGCTGGGACTCCTGATGCCACACTCAGTCAAAAGCAGTGTTGCTGTCAAGGGCAGTCGCTCTCATCTCCCCTCTGGATTTCAGCTCTTTTGTCCATGTTTGAACCAAGGCTATAATGAGGTCAGGAGCTGAGTGGTCCTGGCAGATCCCAAACTGGGCGTCAGTGAGCAGGTTCTTGCTGAGCAGGTGTGGCTTGATAGCACTGTTGATGACACCTC
This sequence comes from Chiloscyllium plagiosum, assembly GCF_004010195.1. NCBI lineage: Eukaryota > Metazoa > Chordata > Chondrichthyes > Orectolobiformes > Hemiscylliidae > Chiloscyllium > Chiloscyllium plagiosum. The sequence continues at coordinate 12,759,011 of NC_057713.1, forward strand.
CCATCATTTACTGATGATTGTAAGCTGGTACGTGTAAATAGAACTGTGCGTATCTGTCCATAGGTGACAATATGTGCACTGGAAAGTTTATCATGGCAAAACCTGTGCAGGACTTGCTGCTTTAAAATATAGCCCAGTCAATATTTGTTCCTCAACCTGCATCATTTTAGCGAAGAAATGTTAACCTTGGTTAGTTATCTATTTTTTTTTTCTGTGTGAGTTTTATGTGCATAAATTGGCTGCTATCTTTCCTATAATATATCAGCAGCTATACTTCAACAGTACCTTATATTTGCTTTTGAGCATCCTGAAGTTATGAAAGGTGTTACGCAAACACAAGTCCTTGCTTTCTTGCACTAAAATTTGAACTCCAGTGAGAATTCGGTGATGGAGTGATGGGAAAAAATAACACTTAGCTACTGCCCTTCAGATGCCAGTGTCTACCTGCCCTGATTAGGCTGCGTAGGCACAATCAGTCTTCACTGAAGCTAAAATGAAAATTTAATGGTACTTAAATTTAGATTTATGAGTGAAGAGGTCAAACAGCCAAGCCTCGTACACAACAACAAAAAGCAGCCTTGTCATTGCAATTAGGAATGTTCAGAAGCTTAGAAATGAGATTGTGTGATGTTTTGAGTTCTCAGTAACTGAACAAAATATAGAAGCATATTGAAAAGCAAATACAGCGTGACTCATCACTGGAATAATTAATTTAATGCCAGAGGAAGCATTACTTTAAAACCCCAATCAGTCACATTGCTTGTGTTTGAAAAGATGTATTGATCCATTCAAAAGAAAGTGTTGTTGTCAGCGGCACATAATAGGAGCCAAGTTGCAATGAGTAAACCATCTCTATTCCATTATTGCACCATTTAATTCTGTGTTCAACCTATGTTCCAAGGAAATACAACTTCAAATCAAGAGGAAGTGTGTTCCATATTACATTAACAAGACTTACATTTATATAGCATTTCCTCCAGATATTTCAAAGTACTTTGCAACCAATGAGGTACTTTCTTAAGTCACTGGAGACGCAGCAGCTAATTTGCATACAGGAAGATCCCATAAACAGCAATGTGATAATCACCAGGTAATTTGTTTTTTGTGTTTTTGATTCATCAGACAAGACACCAGGGTTCTTGCAGGCTTCCCCACTCGTCTTCAAAATAACCATGGGATCTTTTACATTCACCTGAGAAGGCAGATGGGGTCATAATTTATTGTCTCATCCCAAAAACAGCACCTCCTACAGTTTTGGGGACCTTCTACAGACCTCAGGAGTGCGTCATAATATTAAGCAGGTTATGTCACTTTCAAAGTAAGACTGTCATTTTGAAGAGTATAATATGAACACTTCTCTGGTATTTATGTGGGTGTGTGTGTCTGCTGTAATTATGTTATTTGTGTCAAACTGAATTACAGTTTCATTCTGAGTGACAGTGTTGCTTAAATGTTACATTTGATTATTGTACATACAATTATGTCAACATGCAACTGCAAGAGAATTGATTTTGGAAACTATTTGTGAGCTTTCTTGCAATGTTTCTTTTACAAAGTGATGTAACCTTTGTTAATCCTTTCAATTCTTGCCTTTGTATTAATACTATCCTGCATTTGTATTGGTAAAATTCTGACAACCAGGCAACACTGAACAGCTTGGGCTTCTTCCTTGACTAAAGAAAAGTTTGCAAAGATTAAGAGTGACCTAATAAAGGATTTTTGAACTTACAGCCCTCCTGAGGAAGGTCAATTCTCCTGCTCCTCAGATGCTGCTTGACCTGCTGTGCTTTTCCAGTACAACACTCTTAACTCTGATCTCCAGCATCTGCAGTCCTCACTTTCTCCTATCTGATTTCAACCTAACTGCAAATCCTCTTCCAAGGATGCCTACCTCGTAGAAGTTCTCGTCTATTCACAAAGATCTCAGTGAGTCCCTCTCTCACTGTACCCCTCCAAGTCCTCTCCTCTGCCCTGAAGCTCTTCAGCCACGTCCTCAAGCAGACTCACTACCACAGCCACATCTCCTTCCTCAGTGCCTGCCTACAGAAATGACTGATCCCGCATGGACTCTGGACCATATTCAGACCAACCCAGTTTGGATCTGAACAGGATACCCAGTACACACTACAAATCAGACACCTTTACAACGATTCTCTTTCTGGATCCTCCGCTCCATGCTATCAGCCATGCGCCGCCATCCTACCTGCAGTCAGTCTTGCCCTAGCTCAGAGCCACACTTTCCTAGACCTGCAGCGAACCTCTATATTTCTACATCCTCAGAAGGACACATGTGCTCAACAAACGTTATTTATCTACTACATCGGACATAAAAGAACGTAAGTTCGGCAAACGTTCATGCACTTCCCTCAATACACAGGTTTCCTTGTACCTTCTAGAACCTTCCCCTGGCCTCTGGAACCGCCCAGATGCCATTAGCCATGTGGCCGTTCCTTCCACGCCTGCCGGGGCGATCGATGACATCACTCCTGCCCCTGCTGCAGCCGCACGGCCCGCAGCCACTGCCAATCACACCACCTCCGAGATCGTCGTCCACTCAACCAACGCCATGACTGCAGAGAAGACTACCACTGCAGGGATCCACCGGCGCCGCTAGATTCACCAGCACAGATACAAAACCTACCTTCCATGTCACTTCCACTCCTGCAGTTGCCGCTGTGGCAGCCACTTCCTCCCTGCTGGAAGGCTTTATCTTCGATGTCACTTCTGCTGCGAGTGACATCACCAGCCGAGAACCTAACAGAAACATTGCCCTTGCCGCAAATGACGCCACTTCCGCCCCCGTTAACACAACCATAAGCACCACTTCTGCCTCCTTTTGTGAGCTTCACTTCTGTTGGTGACATCACTACTGGCCCTGTAACCATGCCCACAGGCAACTGTCTCCACGCCCCCCACCTCGCACTCCAGCCCCGCTCCAGGTCCTAGCTCCCATCCCTGCCTTGTCTTCACCATTTCCCCAGACCTCTCCCTCACTGAGGACAAACATTTAGTCCTCAGTAAAGGCCTCACCTTTATCCCTCTACGGTCCCAGATTAATGCGTTTGACACAAGCTGCGGCCTTGAACGTTTCTTCTGCCGCCTCTGCCACAGTGCCCACTTTTACAACCAAGACACCCGACCACCAACCGAGGACCCCTTCTCCCACCTCCAACACACCCCATTCACCTGGAGACCCCGTCCTGGCCTGTTACCTGCCCTTGACCTCTTCATTTCAAACTGCCACCATGAAATTGACTGCCTTAACCTGTCCACCCCCTCACCCACTCCAACCTCCCGCCCTCACAGCTGGCAGCCCTCTACTCCCTCCACTCCAAACCCAACCTCACCATCAAACCTGCAGACAAGGAGGGCGCAGTAGTAGTGTGGCACACCAACCCCTTCACTGCTGAAGGCAAGCGGCAACTCGCAGACACCTCCTCCTAATGCCCCCTTGATCACGACCTCACCTCCCACCACCAAACCCATCATCATTCCTGACGAAGGGCTTATGCCTGAAACGTCGATTCTCCTGCTCCTCGGATGCTGTCTGACCTGCTGTGCTTTTCCAGCACTACACACTCGACTTTGATCTCCAGCATCTGCAGTCCTCACTTTCTCTCAGGGTTTTTCGATAGAACAGACATAGAGAAAATCCTTCCACTTGTGGGAATAAATTGTAATAAATTGTATAGGAATTCAAGTGAAGCTTCTTAATCCCAGTGGTTAGAATGTGGAACTCATTGCCATGTAGAATAATTGAAGGGTAATTCGAAAGGTTGATGGGGGAGAATGATTGGGAGGTGATGTCCTAGTGGTATTATCAGTAGGCTGTTAAATCTTGGGGTGGCACGGTGGCTCAGTGGTTAGCACTGCTGCCTCACAGCTTCAGGGACTCTGGTTCGATTCCATCCTCGGGCAACTGTCTGTGTGGAGTTTGCACATTCTCCTTGTGTCTGCGTAGGTTTCCTCCAGTTGCTCTGGTTTCATCCCACAGTCCAGAAATGTGTAGGTTAGGTGGATTGGCGGTGCTAAATTGCCCATGTGATCAGGGATGTGTAGGTTAGGTGCATTAGTCAGAGGTAAATGGGTCTGGGTGGGTTTCTCTTTGGAAGGTCGGTGCTGACTTGTTGGGCCAAATGGCCTCTTTCCACACTGTAGGGATTCTATGATTTTAGGGATGTTCTGGTGGACCTGGGTTCACAACCTGCCGTGGCAGATGGTGGAATTTCAATTCAATAAAAGTCCAGAATTTAGGCTCTAAGATGACCACTAAACAGTTGTCAATTGTTGGAAGAACCTACCTGGTTCACACATTCCTTTAGAGAAGGAAACTGCCATTTTTACCTGGTCTGGCCTACACGTGACTCCAGACCCACTGCAATGTGGTTTGCTCTTAGCTGCCATCTGGGCAATTAGGGATGAGTAATAAATGCTGATGCTAGCCAGTGACACCCAAGTCCTGTGATTGAATGAAATAAAGAGAGTAAGAGATTATGCTGATCGTGCTTAACGAAGGAGGATGGCAAGAAGCTGATCTGAAACATAAACAATGACTTGTTGGGTTGCATGGTCTGTCCATGGATTGTAAAGTATGTGTCAAATTACTGGTAATATCATGTACAGTTTCGCATGTCGAAACCCATGTTTTATATGTATTTACAGTTACAATGTACTCTGCTATCTGGGGCAGCTGTTGCTGTTAGTTTCCAAGCTTGTGACCAAAGTCTGTGCCCGAGTATGAAGTCCTTTATGGAGGATAGGAAGGAAAATGGGATTGAACCCTTTTACAAAACTGAAAAGAAGCCTTGAATTCTTCAGACTGTCATGCTAAGATCAAAGTCTGCCAAATCCTGAATGATGACTTAACACTCCCCTTCTGACGAGCAGTATGTCTGCTGGAATCTCACACCAAATATTGTGGCAAAATAATCCATTTATTGTGCTTGACCAAGTCTTTGAAATGCATGATTTTTTGAGGCCATCGATGCATTGGGAAATAAACACAATTACTCAATGTTTCCGTTGACAAAGGTTACATCCCTTTACAATCATTTCCATTCTGACTCAATGTCAAGAAGATCTCAAGGTCTTTGCAGTCATGCATGGTGCCCTGATGATTCTTTGTATCAGTTGTTGTAAAAAAAAACAAGCACCCCCCACCCCCCAAAAAATGCAAGGTTTTCTTCAAAACACCAGGTGGATAATCTGTTCACCATTAAGCAAGTAATCAATCATCTTATGCTTATTGTGTGACAGCTCAATGGTAGCACATTTGCTCTAAGTTAAAAGGTTCTGGGTTGAAGTTCCACTCCGGGGAATATGTTTAGGCTGATACACCAGTGCAGTGCTGAGGGTCTGCTGCTCTGTCAGAGGGGTCTGTCTTTTAAGTGATATATATTTAAAAAGCTTCTTGGCTGCATGTGAACATTTTATCACATCATCAATTGGAGTACTTTGAATGTGGTCACCAAGAAACACAGTCATAAAATGATATCTGTTTGTTATGCTGTAACAGTTCAGTTCAGAAATACCGGCTTAGACTGGAGAAGAACATGGGCAATGTGCTTGCAGACAGTTGAGCTGGTCATTATATTATATAGAATTATTGAAGAAGGTACAACAAGGTTTGCAGGGTTGATATAATGTTAAACTATGACATTATGTTAGAATCATAATGTGTACAATGAAGCACAGAGGACAATATCTGGTTGATTGTGTCTGTGCTACCTCTTTGAAGGATCTATCCTTTCAGGAATGATTGAAAGGGCTGAAGATATTTTCTCTAGAAAAACAAAAAGCTGAGAGAGATCTGTGCGATTATGAAGGATACATACAGAGAAGACGATATTCCACATGAAATCCAATAGGGAATTCAGAAACAACTACTTCACCCAGGTGTCGTCCCGTTTCCCGCCCCACATCAGTCAAAGCAAAATGCTCAGAGTCACAGTATAGTTTTACCTCCTTCATCTTTATTCCGGGCACTGGAGGGAGAGAGAACGATCACCCACGTGCACAGAGACAGTCTTCTCTGGAAGAGTAGTTTCTTAATGAATTATCTGATCATTTTACAGGGAGGAGCATCTAGATAAGGCAACATACATGTTGATTGGGTGACTGTTACAATCAGCGAGTGTCAATGGTAAAGATTAAGCCATCTGCTGTTACACAACGAATGTTCTTCACGTTAACTAACTTCACATAATGAATACTTTTCACCTTGTTAAACTGACCTTACATACTGAATGCTTCCAATATTGTTTAATGGCTCTACATAACAAATGATTTTCCACCTTGTTAATCCATTACCTTTGCCTCCAGCACCCTATTGTTAACTGCAAGTTCTTATCTGATCTGAGTCATGCTCAGCTGAATCTCTTGTTTTACAAAAACTCAAAGCTTAACCCTTTCTCTACCTGTTCATACCTGGTACACTTTCTCACAGGGAGGGGTTAGAATGTGGAACTTGATGCCCGAGGATTAGTTGAAATAAATAAAATTGATGTATTTAAGGTGAGGCTGGTAAGCACATGAGAAATAAAGGTCTAGTAAGTTATGCTGATTAGGTTAGATGAAATAGAATAGGAGGTGGCTCACGTGGGGCCATAAAAACTTGGATGGCCCAGTTGGACTGAATGGCCTCTTGCTGTGCTGTATTTTCTATCTAGGTCAATTGCAGGTGAGTTATGTATGAGGCAGGGTAAGGCTGTTGTGAAATGGGGAAATCCAGGAGAAGGGCTAACCTGAATGTGTTACATCATTTAACTGTGAGACTTTAATCAGTTTTCCCAGCCACAGGCAGCTGGGTTGACGTTTGGAGGCCTTTTGAGATAGAAGCCTGTTGATTGTTAGAGTTAGAGAGGGATCGTTGCCAGCAGAGTAGGGTGGAGTCACATTGCGGAGGTTAGATGATTCTGAATGTTGTGGGGATGTGGCTCAGGGAGGGGCAGGGACAATGATGGTTCATGGGTTTGAGTTGTAACGAGAGGATTTAATCATGTTCTGGGGTAGATTCAGAGTGATGTTCAATGGTGGTCAGCTAAGGAGGGAGCCAAGTGATGGTCTAGGTGGTCAGGCAGGGGTTCAGACAAATCAAGGGGATCAGAGATTATTACAGTAGCTTGTTGAACCTGGAGAAAACATTCCTGCTTATGCATTGCTGAAAAAAGTACATATTTTATTGAAGCTTTTGTCCTGCACTTGTCAAGACAATTTGCAAGATTACCAAAGTGAAATTGTTTATGCCTGTCTTTATCAAGGGGACACTCCCAGATATTGGAAATGATGCAGGTTTTCCAGTATCTCGCCCTCGATATTGATTGCTAGGGAAGGTGTTATGGTTTGGAGGCTGACTGAAAGAGGACCCTACTGTTCTGGGGGTTTAGTGAAAGGTCCATTTTTCCCTATTATTTGGAGCAGGACAATGACCTGGAGCTCAATTTCAGAGTGAGCATCATCTACATACTGGAGCTCAATGACGGAGGTTGTGTAGTTTTGGTTTTGGATTGAAATGGCGTAGCTGGAATTGTTTCTTGTCTGTCCTGTAAATTATCCATAAGCCTGTGGGTAATATGCTGGAGGGGAAGTGCAATATTACATTGAGGAAAATAGGAAAGAGGATTGGCATGATTACGCAACCTTGTTTGGCTCAAATCCTCACAGAGAGGGTCTGTGGTGGTTCCAATGGTGCCAATCTCTGTTTGCATGTCACAGTGGAATAAATGCACGAGATTTCCTTGGCTGCGGCCTGCAATTGACACCTATTAATTTTGCCACTTATGGTAGGGAAACGGAAAGGATAAAATTATAATGGTTACATCTGGCAGGCTTTTTGCTTTCCTTGTGCACTTTCCCATTCCTCCCAGCATCTTCCCAGCTCCCTGTAAATTATAAGGGCCTGTGAGTCTGCCAAATGCTACACTCTCTTTGGAGATTACTCCATTAATCCTGGGTCCCCACTGTTAACAGTTCCATTTGTTCTGAACTCTGACCAGGATTGCTATACTCTGCTCTCTGTTTGGAAGGGTGTGAGGAAATCTTTTAAACAGCAGCACTAGCATTCTCTACTCTTAAACAACCTTGCGTGAATAGTAGCGCAGTAATGAGAGGGGAAGAACTGTGAGCCACTTTGGGATTAAAGTAGTGGAGATATTTGTCAGTAATCCCAACTGATAACTGATTTTATTCCACCTTTTTCACCCTTTTACCCATTTTGTTTAGATTAGATTCCCTGCAGTGTGGAAACAGGCCCTTTGGCCCAACAAGTCCACACCGACCCGCTGAAGAGCAACCCACCCAGACCCATTCTCCTACATTTACTAATGCACCTAACACTATGGGCAATTTAGCATGGCCAATTCACCTGACCTGCACATCTTTGGACTGTGGGAGGAAACCGGAGCACCCGGAGGAAACCCACGCAGACACGGGGAGAATGTGCAAACTCCACACAGACAGTTGCCTGAGGTGGAACTTGAACCTGGGTCCCTGATGCTGTGGGGCAGCAATGCTAGCCACTGAGCCACCGTGCTGCTGTGTTCTTTTAATAATGTCCACCTACGAGCTGACATCTGCATTGAATTCATGTCTCTCTAAGGGTTTGTTGTATTGAACATCTCTGTCCATCAATAAACACAGTAGACACTGGAGGTCTGTTCCTATTAATAGAAGGCTCAGTCTGTGAGCACTTGAGTTGATGTCATGAGGAATGATTTCTTTTTCACTCCTACATCAGTAAATCCAGTAATTAGTTCTCAACTCAAATATACAATCACCGTAAGCTTAATTTTGATGTGTATTCTAAGGGTGTTGGCTTTTCTGGAGAAGATGGCATATTATTTCCAAGTTTCCCATTTGATAGAAGCGAGTGGCTAACTAGCCACTTGAGACACTTAACTGTTCTCTGCTGGTATGGACCTAGAATCAGATAAGGTCAGACTGAATACTGACCTAGACCCGAAGACACATAAAGGGGGTGCTTCCTCTCAGGTTTGATTTGGCGGTTTGCCTTTTAAAGAGAGTCTCCCCACCCTGAAATAAAAACTGAAACACTCTGGCAACATCTGCGGAGAGAGTGAATCCAGTTAATGTTTCAGGATGATGACTTTTCATCAAAGTCGGAAGATATCGGTGGGCCTGATAGAGGCGTATAAGATAATGAGAGGCATTGGCAGGTGAATGGAAAACAGCTACTTTCCTTTTAGTTGAAGGGTCAGCAACGCGGCGGCATAATTTTAAAGTGAACTGCAGAAGGTTTAGAGGGGATTTAAGAAAAAAGCCTTTTCACCAGAGGGTGGTAGAGATCTGGAATGCACTGTCTGGGATGATATTTGAGAAGAGGAACCTCAGATTTTAAAAGCTACTTGGATGAGCACTTGAAATGTCATAACATTTAAGGCTATGGGCCTAGTGTGGGAAGTGGGACTAGTTTATATGAGTGTAGTGTATAATATGCTAGTTGTATATTTTTAATAGGACGACTTAATGGATGGAAGGGCCTCTTCTGTACTGCATGATTCTATTATTCTTTTAGAGGTAGCCAGCCTTAAAACATTTTTTTCCATCATAATTTTCAGTTATATGTCCCACAAAGTCTTGTGTTTTATCTCACATATTCCCCCTCTCTTCAACCATCAGCACCAAAATCTTCAGTAACTTTTCTTGACCTTTCTGAAAACATTGCCTAAGGGTGTGATTTTATATGTGCTGTTTGTTGTTGGTGTTGGGGAGGTGAAGGTTAGGCAATTGTTTGTCAGGATTTGACTGGTTGCATTTTGAGTAGAGTTCCAAGCATTGGGATAGACTGTGTCTCAATGCTTCGTGCTGTGGTTGCTGAACACAAGCTGGCATTGTTACGACTGGAAAGTGCTGGAGACTCATGCTGTTATTTTGGTTTAAAACCCACATGATTTGCCTTCAAGAGAAGAAACAACTTGTTCTGTTGCCCAGGCCTGACTGAGGCAATGGGAGAACGACCTCATGTTTGAGTGGGCTTCCATTCAAATTGTCAGATGACTGAGTTCATAACTGGCTTCGGGTTTTGAGTTTGATAAATTGGAAAAAGTGAACACAGAACACATCAAGATCTAGACTGTGTGCGCTCATGTATGATAGGTGATAGCAGCATAATTTTTAAAATTCCTTTTGACTATAAATGGAAAGAGCTATAAAGCAGGCTGCCAACTCACTACCACCCGGTGTTCAATACTGAACACAGTGCAGATCAGTCTGTGATCTGTGTGATTATTTCCGACAGGGATGGGGAAATGGTATTGACTTTATTTATTGCTGAAATATTGTACTTAACACATTATGCAGTACATAGATTGATAATGTAGTCTGAGGGAGGTGCAAGTAACCATTGAGGGAGTTAATTCTACTCTGTTTTGGCGACTTATCTGAATGCCAGTGACCTATATTTCCCTTGTGTCAGTAATGAGACATTGGGTGGAATCTTGTATGAGTCTGAGTGACCCAGGCTTCTGGTGAAGTATGTGGCAGAGTTGGGCGACAAAACAGCAAGGTCCATCTCACCAATGAGATCTCCTCACTCCAACCTTTATGCTTTTCATAAGTAGCGTGACACAATTCTTACTAGGCAGCAGCAAGATGCTTATTGACAGACATCATTGATTGTTAAATATCTTGCTAATGCCACAACCCTGTCCCTATCATAACTTGCCTTATTAATGTTCAGACTCCCATTTTACCAAACTCACCAAACAAGCTTGGGAAAATTCAACAACGAACCCAGAGTGGGTACCCGGCAAATTCAGCTCACCGCTTACTCCAAATGACCTCTATGTTGGGCACTGATATCTCTGGGTTGGAGCCTTAGACACTGGCCACACATACCCATCATGCTATATTAGTAGCTGTCACCTGCCAACTCCTTATGGCCATCTTGGCGCTTCTACATTGCACTGCCATTGTTCACAGGAAGCACAGATTTGCATTGCAGGGCACACAAGCAACTTGAGTTGGAAGGCAGCGGTGGAGACACTTTGTGCACAGGTTTCACCTAGCCTGCAGACTGGACTAGGCCCCATCTCAGGGCTGGTTGTTTGCTCCCATAGCTTCTGCTAACTTAATGCTTACTTGCCATTTTTCCGCATTCCCTCCTTGTATTGCCTTGCCACACTGCCAGTTTGCACTTTGGCACTTCAGCTAAATCTACAGTTAAATCTGTTCTCTGCTACAGTTTTAAGGGGCTATTTAGCATGCAGACAGGCCACTGTATTGATCTGTCTTGGGGGTTGGTGGACATTCTGGTAACTGACACACTGAGAGGACAATCTAACCTGCAGCATGTGCAGTATAAACACTGCAAATTCCTTTAACTAAATGATCATATTAGACAGTGGTGAAAGATACTCCTCAGTTGAGTCAGTGTGAGGTGCCATCTTGTCTGCCAGAGTGTCCTGGTAGAATCAGTCAGGAGCATAGTCCAGGTTCATCATCATGGTCATTCTTCCAGTTGTGTGACTTATGGTTGGGGATCTGTCCTGGTGCAGTCTGGGAAGGGTTCAGCATTTGGTGCTGCAGGGAGAGAGAGGTTGAGACAATCAGTCACCATCAGTCAGGGAGCTCCAAGCACAGCTTTTAGGGGCTGGTCACTCATCCCAACAAGCTGTTGGTCAAAATCAATCAGAGGTCTGGGCCACATCCAGTCAGGAAACAATCCATTGTTCTTTCACAGTATTGATTGTGACCAACACCATGACCTCCACAGGGGAAGTGTAAAGGATTAGTGTAAAGTGTAAATGTGGACAGCAGCAAAGTATAATGCCAGGGTTCAGGAGGTAGTGAGAACTATTGTGGTTGAGGTTCATTGTAGTGGGTCTCCACGTCAAGGGCATAGGTCAAATTGGCTTGTCAGGATAATGCAAAGTGGTGTCAGGGGACATGGAGGCTCTGGGAAGATACTTAGCAGGTGAATAAAAAACAGTTGTTCCCCTTAACTGAAGGATCAATAACAAGGGAGCATAAAGTGAAATGCAGGAGGTTTGGAGGGGATTTGAGGAAAACTTCTTTTTCAGTCAGAGGGTGGTGGGAATCTGGAATACACTGCTTGGGACGGTGTTAAGGTGGGAAACCTCACTACCTTGTAAAAGTAATTGGATCAGCAATTGCCTTGTACCTTCTTCCAGAGTACATCACCTCACTCTTACCAGGATTGCATTCCATCTGTCACAGATCTGGCCATCTCACCAATCTTTTTATACCCACCTGTAACTTAACACCTTCCTCCTCACTGCCAATCGCTCGGCAGATCTTTGTTCCAGCCACAAATTTACATCTCATCCCTCCCAAATTCTCATCTTCATCATTTATGAATGTCACAAACAATAAAGGACCAAATACTAATCACTGACCACTGACCTCCAGGCACACAAACATCTTTCCACTGCCACCCTCTGTCCCTTATCAATAAGCCAATTTTAGATTCAATTTGCCAAGTTACCCTGGATCCTCTGGGCTTTGCTGTCTTTATCAGTTTCCCATATGGGATCTTGTCAAAGGTCTTGCTGAAATCCACATAAACTACATCAACTGCCCTACCCTAATTCAAACACTTGGTCACTTGCTCAAAAATTCCACAAGTTGAAGTGACATTGTAGTCACCAAAGCTGCAATGTGCAGCTACATTGGATTAACAATTATTGCATCACACATGTCACATGCATTTACACTGAGGAAGAGTAAGTTTGGTCACAAGTGATTTGCTGCACTCCAAGTTCAGGTTCTCATCTATCACATAACTGTGTATTGTGTGGAATGCAGTGTCAGGTTCAAAGCTTGATGTGGGTTCGGAGTTGTGTGAGTGTCAGAGTATTGCATTGCATGTTCTTCGCTCATGTGGGTATGGGGACCTCACTCAACCAAGTTACAGCACATGCTGAGATACAATGTAGATGTCCTCTGCAAGCCATCTTCACCATGCGTCATTGTTTGGGTGAAGAGTGCACAGCCCTCACCTGCTGATGGTTGCACCAGAGATGAGTGTTCTGAGATATACAAACCTATTTGGAACATTGTCTGCCCGATTTAGGATCTATCCAAGGAGACGGATAGGCTCTCTTGCTGGTGACTTGTTGGTCGCTGTGGGAGTCTACCTAAGAAGGTCCTTCTGGACGCAGAAGGACCAGTACCTCCAACAAACCCAGGAGCAGCCACAGGATAAGGGCCTAGTGAGAGTCTAGCGAGAGGTTTCAGCCACTGAACTTCTCGATGTAGGGATCATCAGGAGGACGACCAGAGTATTTCATCCTGACTCCATTTCTTGTGGATGGGTGCGGTGCAGTCCTGAGACAGGCTCCCTCTGTCCTGGGACACTGTAAGGGAACTGTATTGGATGTTGGATTGGGACCTGAGGGCTGCAGGAGTGGGAGAGCATCTTCCCGAAATGACTTTGGAGTTTGCATGTTCTCCCCTGTCCGTGTACGTTTCCTCCCACAGTCAAAGATGTGCAGATTAGGTGGTTGGCCATGCTATATTGTCCCATAGTGTCCTGGGATTTGCAGGCTAGGTAGGTTAGCCATGGGAAATTTGGGGCTACGGGGATAGGGTGGGAGTTAGAGTTGGATGAGATATCCATCGGAGGGTCAGTGCAGACTCAATGGGCCCAACTGTCCTCATATTGCAGAGATTCTATGATTCTATGAACAGTGGCCAGAGTGGGAGAGTGTGTGAGGGAGTGTGAGCCAGGCCAGCAATGTTCCATAGCCAGTATGGCTGCTGTGCCATGCTGTTGCCAGAGAGGGGCAATGGCAACACTTTTTTCCAGCCTCACAGCCACCTTTCCAAGAGGGTATGGCACAGGGGAAGCTGGTGTTTTGGCAGAAATTTGCTGAGTGGTGAGTTGTTTCAGGAAGATGGAGTAGACATCAGACATAAGAGACACCATGGGGGTGGGTAGGTGATTAATGAAGCAAGATATGGCAAGACAAGTCACTAGATTTCACCCCCCCCCCCCCCCCAAACACACAAAAAAAATCCAACGCAATTCAGAGTGAACGAAGAAAAATTATTTGTAATCCTGAGCATGTTGTTCTTATCTGGGAAAATATCCAATTTGCAAGTGTAAACTGACATTTCCCTGATTCACTGATTCTCAATCCCCCCCGCCCCCACTTCCCCCCGGAGGCTGGGAAGTGTTCAGTTCTGCCCACAGATTAAAATGACTTCCACCACACATGCATTAGTTAAAAGATTGTCCTCCCCATCCCCCAGCCCCCTTCCCCATACCGCCACCACTAACTAATCCTGTCACGGCTACTATTACTAGCTGCTGCTGGAGCTAACTCAGTCACAGTCATTGCTGCATAAACCAGCCTCTGATCAGAACCATTTTCCTGAATTCCTGGCTTTCTAAAAGCAGGAACAAGGTGGGCATGGGGTGAATGTCTCGGAGTGTTGTGTGGAGAAAAAATATAATTGAAGCAATTTACATTTTGTAAACTATTTTGAAGGACTTCTAGAAACATCAAAGGACTGCAAGAAATCACTTATCGACACATGTTGAGGTCTTAGTTTACTGTAAAGAAATATCTTAAAATGTATTTCTTGCTGCTCATTCACCAAGCCTCCTTAGACAACACCTGCCAAATCTGTGCTGTCTACAATCTAGAAGGACAAGAGCAGCAGATACAAGAGAACACCATTACTTTCAAATTCCCCTCCAAGCTGCTTGCCATTCTGACTTGTGACCGTGTCATTGGGTCAAAATTCTGGACCTCACTTGCTCCCTCCCTAACAGCACAGTGGGTGGATCTACGTCACATCGCTACAGAGATTCGGGAAGGCAGTTCACCATCACCTTCCCCTAGGCATGGACAAAAAAACACTGACCCCAACCAGTGATGTCTGCATTGCGTGTAAAAGCGTAAATGACATGTTCACACCTAGTAGTCAGTATTTTCATTGGAACCAGGTTGAGGGAAATTTACTGAAATGCAATTATGATGATTCATTGGCATGGCACCATGCAGAGGTAAAGAATGTTGCTTGTTTGAAGAGAACAGCTGGAATTTCAAGTCCAACAACTCTAAAAGACTCCTCTTCAGAAACTGACAAGGCCAATATCTTTTAGGTATTTTCCGCTCCCTTTACAGCATGGCTGTCATTCCAATGCGGTGATTATATCAACTTGTACATCAAGATTTCTTTCATTAAGAAGCTAGTTATGAGGATGTCAGTGAGGTTCCAACCTGTAGAAAGAAAGTTCTGGCAAATCGAAGATGTTTTGAGATAGTAGTAAGCAATGCTTGTAACAACTCAGGAGCAAGAAGAGAAAGGAGGGAGTCACTTAGATTTGTCAGACTCCTGGGGCTCTTAAAAAAAAATTATTTTGTGTGGGGGTGAAATATTTGTTGCTCATCCCTAATTTCCTTTGAACTGAGTGGCATAACCAGTCCATTTCAGAGGGTAGCTAAGAGTCAACCGCTTGATGATCTGAAGTCACATGTAGGGCAGACTAGCTAAGGACAACCAATTGCCTTTAGAAACAAGATGAGTTTTTATGCCAGTCATTTAGAGTCCTCACCATTGCTGAGACTGACTTTATAAGAGCATAGGAAATAAGAACTGGAGTAGGCCATTCAGCCCCTTGAACCTGCTCTGCCATTCTAAAGGATTATGGCTGATCCAATACTTCTCATGTCCACTTTCCTGCCCTTTCCTTATAACCTTGATTTCTCCTGTTGATCAAAACTCTGTCTATCTGCTTGTCTATCTCAACCTTAAATATACACAAGAATGTTGCTCCCACAGCTCTCTGTGGCAAGGATTTCCAAAGAACTCAACCCTCTGGGAGGAGAACGTCCTCCTCAATCTCAATCTTAAATTTAAACCCCTTTATTCTGAGACTATGCCCTGTGGTCCCTTCAGGGGTAAACATCCTCTCAGCATTTACCCCGTCAAGTTCCTTAAGAATCCTATATGTTTGAATATTATCACCTCTCATTCTTTAAATTCTAATGAGTAGAGTCCCAACCTGATTAAACTTTGCTCATAAGACAATCCCTCCATACTGGGAATCATCCTAATGAACCTTCTTATTACTTGCAGTATGGAAACAGGCCCTTCAGCCCAACAAGTCCACACCGACCCTCTGAAGAGCAACCCACCCAGACCCATTCCCCTACATTTACCCCTTCACCTAACACTACGGGCAATTTAGCGTGGCCAATTCACCTAACCTGCACATCTTTAGACTGTGGGAGGAAACCAGAGCACCTGGAGGAAACCCACACAGACAATGTGCAAACTCCACACAGACAGTTGCCCGAGGCAGGATTTGAACCGGGTCTCTAGCGCTGTGAGGCAGCAGTGCTAACCACTGTGCCACCATGCCACTCGGTGAACTACCTCCAATGAAATAATATATTTCCTTAAATAAAGGGACTAAAATTGTACTCAGTACTTCAGATGTGCTCTCCTCAGCACAGTTGTACAGTTGTAGTAAGACGTCCCTCCTCTTACACTCCAATCTCTTTGAAATAAGAGGTAACATTCTATTCGCATTCCTGATTACCTGCCAGGAGAAAGTGAGGTCTGCAGATGCTGGAGATCAGAGCTGAAAATGTGTTGCTGGAAAAGCGCAGCAGGTCAGGCAGCATCCAGGGAACAGGAGAATCGACGTTTCGGGCATAAGCCCTTCTTCAGGAATGAAGAAAGTGTGTCCAGCAGGCTAAGATAAAAGGTAGGGAGGAGGGACTTGGGGGAGGGGTGTCGGAAATGCGATAGGTGGAAAGAGGTCAAGGTGAGGGTGATAGGTCAGACTGGGGTGGGGGCGGAGAGGTCAGCAAGAAGATTGCAGGTTAGGAAGGCGGTGCTGAGTTCGATGGATTTGACGCGACAAGCTGGGGGGAGGGGAAATGAGGAAACTGGTGAAATCCGAGTTCATCCCTTGTGGTTGGAGGGTCCTTGTGGTTGATTACCTGCCACACCTCTGTGCAACCTTTCTGTGTTTCTTGCACAAGTCTCCACAAGTCCCTTTCTGCAGCTTGCTGCAGATATATTTCAGATTTGCTTTTGTAATGTAATTGAATTTAAATTATACCTGTCAACTGTGGTGAGATTTGGACCTGTGTCCTCAGAGCATTTACAAAAACAGAAATTGTTGGAGAAACTCAACTGGTCTGGCAGCATGTATGGAGAGAAAGCAGAGTTAGTGTTTTGAAGCCAGTGACCCTTCTTCAGTTTATTTCAGACTTCTAGCTTTCGCAGTTCTTTGTTTCACCCCCAGAGGATTAGCTTTGGTGCCCTCCCAGGTTGAGCCCGTGGTTTTAAGGCAAGGTACTGGCATGGATACAGGATTCGGTGACTGGCAGAAGGCAGAGAATGAGGATAAAGGGAACATTTCAGGATGGAAGCTGGTGACTAGTGGAGTTCCACAGGGGTCAATGTTGGGACCACAGTTATTCATATACATCAGTGATCTGGATGTAGGAATTGAAGGCTTATTGCTAAATTTGCAGATGATATAAAGATAAGTAGAGGGGCAGGTACTGTTGAGGAAGCAGGGCAGTTGCAGAAGGACTTGGACAGACTAGGAGAATGGGCAAAGAAGTGGCAGACGGAATGCAACATGGGAAACTGTGAGGTCATCCACTTTGAGGCATAGATTATTTTCTAGATAGGGAAAGGCTTCAGAAATCTGAAGCACAAAGAGGCTTAGGAGTTCTAGCTTAGGATTCTCTTAAGGCAACGTGCAGGTTAGCTGGCAGTCAGGAAGGCAAATGCAATGTTAGTATTCATTTCAAGAGGGATGGGAAACAAAATCAGAAGTATACAGCTGAGGCTATACAAGGCTCTGGTCAGATCGCATTTGGTATATTGTGAGCAGTTTTGTACCCCATATCTAAGCAAAGGCATGATGGTATTGGAGGGTGTTTAGAGGGGGCTTACAAGAATGTTTCTGGGGATGAAGGGCTTATTATATGAGGAATGGTTGAGGACTTTGGGTCTGTTCTTGATGGAATTTAGAAGGATGAGAAGTGATCTAATTGAAACTTACAGAATACTGAGTGTCCTGGACATGGAGAAGGTGTTTTAACAAGTAGGAGAGACTGGCTTCCGAGGGCACAGCCTCAGAGTGAAGGGGCAACCCTTTAGAACTGAGGCTGAGAAGGAATTTCTTCAGCAAGAAGATGATGAAACTATGGAACTCATTGCCACAGAAGGCAGTGAAGGCCAAGTCATTGAGTGTATTTAAGACAGAGAGAGACAGGTTCCTGATTAGTAAGGAGGGCAAAGGTTACAGGAGAAGGCAGGAATTTGGGATTGAGAAACCTATTACCCATGGTTGAATGGCAGAGCAGATTTAATGGGCCAAATGGTCTAATTCTGCTCCTATATCCTATGGTCTTCCCTAATTACCCTGTAATCATCTTTAGGATTTAATCACTGCTGTGAGAATCATTGGGTTGTTAGACAAGATAGATATTCTTAACACATTTATTAGCTTTAAAAGGAGAATATATAAAAATGTAATCAAGCATTATCCATTCTGCCTTCCTGATGTGGATCAGTAGTAGCACACTCCAATCCATGCAGTGTTGGGGCAATGCTGCACTGTTGGAGGTGCAATCATTCAGATTTGATTTTAAACCAAGGTTGTATCTGCCGGTCTGTGTAAAAGAACCGTGGTTACTATAATAAGAAAGAGCAGTGCAGTTATTGTTAATGTTAAAAACAGATTATCTGGTCATTATAATTTTATCTGAGCTGAAAATGTGTTGCTGGAAAAGCGCAGCAGGTCAGGCAGCATCCAGGGAACAGGAGAATCGACGTTTCGGGCATAAGCCCTTCTTCAGGATTCCTGAAGAAGGGCTTATGCCCGAAATGTCGATTCTCCTGTTCCCTGGATGCTGCCTGACCTGCTGCGCTTTTCCAGCAACACATTTTCAGCTCTGATCTCCAGCATCTGCAGACCTCACTTTCTCCTCCATTATAATTTTATGGTCAGTAGAAGTTTGCAATGTCGATATTAGCTACTGTTTCTCCTACCAAGTGACTTCATTTTAAAAGTACTCACTCAGCTTACAAAGCAATCTGAGATGTCCATTGGATGTGAAAAGCACTTTATATTTACAAGTCATTGATTGGGGCAATTTAGCACCTGTTTGGTCTGCTTGGGCAAGTTGGGTAACCAATGGCAGGAGCATGTGTGTGGGATGTTAAGAGGTGGGAGATTGTATAACGGCTAGTTGCCCAAGATCCTGTAGTTTCATAGTCTTAAGTAAAAGTTAACATGGGAGGCTGAGGGAAGGTATGCTATGACCTTCGTAAGGAAGGAGGTGAATGGGTTCTTGTTATTATTGAGTTTTCTTATCCAAAATAAACACAAAAGAGCCATTAAACTAATCACTGCAGAGTGGAGACACATTGATCCAGTTCTGACTGATTACCTTACATGTACTTTCGACATGTACTTTCATGAGTGAAAAGTGATGTAAAGATCTGAACACACTGTGATTTGGTACAGAGAATGTTCTCCTTAATGATTTGATCTAAAAGGTCTGTTTATAGAATGAACAGCATATTGCATCACTGTGGTTAACTAAGGTATCTTTCATTTTGGTCGATAAAATGTGGAGCTGGGAAAAGCATAGCAGGTCAAGCAGCATCAGAAGAACAGGAGAGTCGACGTTTCGGACAGGGCCCTTTGTCAGAATGGCCGACTCTCCTGTTCTTCTGATGCTGCTTGACCTGCTATGCTTTCTCCAGCTCCACATTTTATCAATTTTCCAGCATCTTCAGTCCTCACTATCGTGTTCGAAAGAATAATTGTGTCACAGTACATCACCAGTGGGTAGTAGTATAAGCCAATTATACTTCGTTGGTGAGGATGCCCCAAGACTAAATAAGACAAAGCTATGTGGGTGAATGAGTGTTCTTCAAGATTAGCTGCCACCTTCCTATTTTTAATGCCCACTTCTTGAGTCTTGGCCAACTTTCGACATTGGAGGGGTTTGGATCACCTAAAATTAGAAGGTAATCTTTTGCTCTTTGTTCTCAGTTTGGTTCCTCTGTGTAAGCTTACAGGAAAGGAGAGCTGACAAGAAAATCCTGTCTATTAGTCAATGTAAAAACTTAATTTCAATGGGGATCTGGGCTCAGATAGCATAAGTCAGAGATTCAAACCTCTGCCCTAAATGCAGGCTCATCCTATATGTGGCTCACTGCCACAAAGCAGCTGTATTTACCTTCACACTGCCATTGTTAAGTGTCTTATATAAAGGAGCTTGTGTAATCTTGAGTCATAGTAGACTCAAAGGTGGTTTTGGGCTTTAAAGGAAAAGAGGCAGAGGGATTTAGAGATGGAATTCTAGAGTTGCAGCCTAGAAGACTATGATAACTAAGGACCATGTGAAAAACTTTGAAAGATGTGAAATGCTTTGAATTTTTTCTGAGACCCTCTGAAGGGACTCTGAAACTGAAAGGTTAACTCCATTTCTCTCTTCACAGATGATGCTAGACCTGTTGAGTTTCTCCAGCAATTTCCTCCTCTTAGTATTATAGTTATAGAGGCGTGGGTTTCCTCCGGGTGCTCCGGTTTCCTCCCACCGGATGTCCAAAGATGTGCAGGTCAGGTGAATTGGCCATACTAAATTGCCCGTAGTGTTAGGTAAGGGGTAAATGTAGGGGTATGGGTGGGTTTCGCTTCGGCGGGTCGGTGTGGACTTGTTGGGCCGAAGGGCCTGTTTCCACACTG
>NC_057713.1:12780046-12807807 GCF_004010195.1 Chiloscyllium plagiosum
GCCCTGTTCCCTGGATGCTGCCTGAC
The DNA here is from genome assembly GCF_004010195.1 of Chiloscyllium plagiosum. NCBI lineage: Eukaryota > Metazoa > Chordata > Chondrichthyes > Orectolobiformes > Hemiscylliidae > Chiloscyllium > Chiloscyllium plagiosum. The sequence goes on from NC_057713.1 coordinate 12,780,073, forward strand.
CTGCTGTGCTGTTCCAGCAATAAAGTTTCAACTTTGATCTCCAGCATCTGCAGACCTCACTTTCTCCTCGAAGATCCTTACCAAAATAAAGAATCATAGTAATAATGTGATGTTGCTTCTTTTCAAACCTTTGACTGTAATATGATTACTGTTAGATAAGTGCTACCTTGGTGTGAAATTATTATTTTAATGTTACTTATTACAGCTTTACAAATTTTACTACAAAGATCTCCCACTACTAGAAAAATATGTTATAACATGCAATATTTCACCAAGGCCAGCTTGCAGCTGTTGCTCAGTAAAGGCCACCACACAAAAAGACTTAAATTCATATAGCACCTGGTGTAACCACAAACATTGAAAAAAACACTTTATGGCTAATTAAGTACTTCTGAAATGTAGTTTCTGTTGTAATTTGGCAAATGCAGTAGCCATTTTGCACGCTATAATCTTCCACAAATAGCAATGGAATAATAACCAAATAATCCATTTTGGGTTGAGAGATAAGTATTGTCCAGGACATCAGAAATAACTCTTCTTTGAAATGGTGCCATGGGCAGGAAATGTGGGACCTTGATCTAATGTCTGTGTGAAAGGTGGGATCTTTAACAGTACCGCACTCCCTTATTATTGCACAGGAGTATCAATGTTGAGGTATTTGGACCAGGACTTGAATCTACAATGTTCTGACTCGGAGACAAAGGTGCTATCGACTGAGTCATGGCCAAGGTACACTACTAGGTGTCATACTCTCTAAGTTATGTTTGAGCCTTGAATTCACTTATTTCTTTAACTTGATTCATGAATATTATTCGGGCAGGAGACCTGAGCTAGCTTGACGTTGCCCTATTCACATTTACTGTTGAACTTAACACATTTATTGCTTGTCATTCCTGATCTAGCTGATGTAGTAATTTCAGGAATTCCTTCACTTGAAATATCTATCTCAATGATTGTGACCTGAGCTGCTTTTCTCTTATTGCATTTTATATATATAATCCCCCCCACCCCCACACACAGACATGCATACACACACGCAATGTCATATGCACTAAAAGCCTTTCTACACCCTATAGTTTATACTAGGACCTTGACCTCAGCCTGGGCAGCTTGTCCCTTCCTGTCCCAGTATTGGTGGCCATGCCCTGTTAAATGGAATCCCATTTTTCTACACCAATGCCTTATCCTGATCTGATTGGTGCTATGCCAATTGGCATGCTTCTCAGAAATTAACCTGAGACTACCATCTTGATTCCTTACTTTTTAATTTAGTTCCTGGAGGTTTCTCAATAGAATGTAACCATTCTCCCCACTCCTGTCACTTATCCTGGCCATAAATCCCTGTCCCTTTCCAGCATCTTGAATATTTTTACCCAGCTGGGACTTTTAGTCCTGACTGCAAAGGGTGTTATGTCTGTTGTTATTGATTCCCTGCAACATTCCTGTTACATTTACATTTTGAACCTCCGCCACTTTGGAGATATCTCCTCCCTTTGTAGCTGATCTTCCATAATCTTTCACCTTATTTTCATAGGTATTAAGTGCATTATTTATTGAATAGGACCTACGTTTACAGGATGCCTTCTGTCTATCTCCCCTCTGTTCTCCTTATCCTGTTGACTGCCAGCTGCACTCTCCCCATCATTCATCTCTGATTTCCTTTGAATCCTGGATAAAGCGATCCATAAATGCCCTGTTTCCTGATGACTCAAACTCACAATCCAACTCCGGGACTCTGCGTGAATACACAGTTCAGGGAGAGTCTCACTGTCCAGAAGCTCCCACAAATTACAGTCCTGACACTGATCTTGTCCTGAAGAAGGGCTCATGCGCGAAACGTCGATTCTCCTGCTCCTTGGATGCTGCCTGACCTGCTGCGCTTTTCCAACAACACATTTTCAGCTCTGATCTTGTACTGCCATGTCTACCTGCACTTTATTCTTTTTTAATGGGAGGTGGGCAATGCTGTTGCCCATTGCTAACTGCTCTTGAATAAACACGCTAGACTATTTCAGAGATCAGTTAAGAAACAATTGCATTCCTCTGGTTTTGGAAACACATATAGACTGGATCAGGTAAAAGGACATTAATAAACCAGATAGATTTTTAATGACAATCGGTGACAGTGTCATGGTCGCTGCTATAATTCCAGGTGATGATTATTGAATTTACATTCCACCAACTACCGTGGTGATGTTTGAACCCACATCCCCAGAACAATGAGCCTATGGATGACTTTTTCAGTGACTGTGCCACAATGCCAACACCTCCCATTTGTTACTGGCAATCTAATTCTAACTATTTTACAGAATTATTTTCTTTATTTATACATGGAGAGTTCTTGACACTGATCCAGCTCCCTCAGAGCCAGCTCTCAGAGTGAACAGGATGTCTGACACTGCAATTCTTTTCTTTGTTTTAACTTTTTAAATTTTTTTTCTCCCCCACACACACTACCGGCTAACTGCAGTAGTGCTTATTTTTTCCCCAGCACCCATGGTGTGTGTGTGCAGATGTGTATTTTTTTTTCCCCAGCACCCATGGTGTGTATGTGTGTGTGTGTGTGTGCAGGTGTGAGACACAGTGAGAGACACAAAGTGCACCAATCTTTATTCAATTTCCACCACCAGGAAGATAGGAAAACACTTGGGTGGCCAGTGACAAACACTGCCCTTTACATCAAAGGGCAGTGCTGTGTGATCAAAACAGTGAAGGGGAGGGTAGGGACTAAATCAAAATAGAGTTGGAGGGAGAAATGATGCACTCCACTCCCTGCGGCGCCCACCTCTCCCTGAACAACTCCAGGGTGTTGGTCGACGCCGCGTGCTCCTTCTCCAAGGACACCCGGGCTCTAACGTAACCGCGGAAGAGGGGCAGGCAGTCGGCCCTAACGACCCCCTCCACGGCCCGCTGCCTGGACCTGTTGATGGCCAGTTTGGCCAGGCCCAGGAGCAGACCCACGAGGAGGTCTTCAGACCTGCCCTCCTTCCTCCGTACCGGGTGCCCAAAGATCAGGAGCGTGGGACTGAAGTGCAGCCAGAAACAGAGGAGAAGGTTTTTCAGAAAATCCAAAAGGGAGTGCAAACGCCCACACCCAATATATTATGTGATATTTCTATTTTTTTTTTTTTTTCTTTTTATTCAATTTCCACCACCAGGAATATAGGAAAACACCCGGGTGGCCAGTGACAAGCACTGCCCTTCTCATCAAGGGACAGTGCTGTGTGATCAAAACAGTGAAGGGGAGGGTAGGGACTAAATTAAAATAGAGTTGGAGGGAGAAATGATGCACTCCACTCCCCGCGGCACCTACCTCTCCCTGAACAACTCCAGGGTGTTGGTCGACGCCGCGTGCTCCTTCTCCAAGGACACCCGGGCTCTAGCGTAACCGCGGAAGAGGGGCAGGCAGTCGGCCCTAACGACCCTCTCCACGGCCCGCTGCCTGGACCTGTTGATGGCCAGTTTGGCCAGGCCCAGGAGCAGACCCACGAGGAGGTCTTCAGACCTGCCCTCCTTCCTCCGTACCGGGTGCCCAAAGATCAGGAGCGTGGGACTGAAGTGCAACCAAAAGCAGAGGAAGAGGTTTTTAAGAAAATCAAAAAGGGAGTGCAAACGCCCACACCCAATATATACATGGTCCACGGACCCCACAGTGCCACAGAACAAGCAGTTGGGCTGGGAGTCCATGAACCACCATAATCTGCGATTGCAGGGGACCACTGCATGCAGCACCCTCCACCCCAGATCCCCGAGAGAAAGGGGGAGGACTCCCGCATAGAGAGCCCTCCACTGGGGAGCCCCATCGCACGGTGGCAAATGGGCACGCCAAGGCGTGTCCGGATGGTGGATGAGGGAGAAGAGGTGGACGGTGTGCAGCAGCAGTCCATACAGGGCCCGCCTTTTTACTCCTGAAAGAGAGCAAAATTAAATTTCCGGAGGCGGCTCAGGTTGTGGGGCACAGGCTCCCGCGGGAAGTACGGGACCTTGGGGCCAATGTGAAATTCCGTCCGGGCTGGGGTGAGCACGGATGGGATCCCACCGCACACCTGAGCGTACTCCAACTGGTGCACTACGTCGGGTCCGAGCACCGCCGTTTTAAGGCTTTGGATGGCGGTGGCCACATACCGGACGTCTACCGCTGCCCTGCTCGCTATGTCCTGTGGAAGGGTCCAGCCCAGGCCTCCGGCACCCAGCACGTCCCCAACCCTGGTAACCCTCGTCGCCACGGCCCTCCCCTCCGACAGCCACTCAAACCCGCGAGTACGGAGGTGCGGATTCCTGAGCAACGGCTCCCTGATGACAGCCGCTACTCCTGCCGGAGGGTAAGCGCGGCGCGATTCGACCATGTTCCAGACGTGATCAGGTCCTGGTAAAAGACAAGCAGCGTCTTGAGGGTGACCTCCAAACCGTCATGGTCGACGAACAGGAGCTGCGAGTCGTAGTTGAGGTTACGCACCTGGCGAAAAAAATATGTCGCCAGGGCGCACCACCTAGGAGGAGGCTCGACGTAAAGGTATCGCTGCAAGGTCTGAAGGCGGAATGCCGCGACCTGGGTGCGGACGCACACCAGCGACCGACCGCCCTCCTCAATAGGGAGACTCAGAACCTGCGCAGCGACCCAGTGCATCTTTTTGTCCCAGAAGAAGTCGACCAACGTTCTCTGGATGTCAGCGACAAAGCCAGGAGGAAGGACCAAAGTGACCAGCCGGTGCCACAGCATGGCGGCCACCAGCTGGTTTATGACCAGCACTCGACTCCTGTAAGATAGCACTCGGAGCAGTCCTGTCCAGTGGCCTAGGCGAGCCAAGACTTTGGCCTCCAGCTCCTGCCAGTTGGCTGGCCAGGATTCCTCAGCCGGGCTGAGGTAGACCCCCAGGTAGAGGAGATGGGTGGTACTCCAGCTGAACCCCCGTAACTCCTCCGGCAGAGAGTCCACCCACCATGGACCGACCAGTAGTCTGGAACATTTGGCCCAGTTGATTCAGGTGGAAGACGCTGCCGAGTACACGCCTGGCACTCGTGCATCCTCCCCAGGTCAGCCGGGTCGGTGAAAGTGAGGAGCACGTCGTCGGCGTAGGCCGAGAGGACCACCCCCATGCCCGCGCTGTGCAGAACCAACCCCGACAACCTCCTCCGCAAGAGGCGCAGGAAAGGCTCCACGCACAGGGAATACAGCTGGCCGGACAGGGGACAGCCTTGACGCACTCCTCTCCCGAAGCGAAGGGGCGCCGTCAGGGACCCGTTAACTTTAACCAGACACTTTGCGGTGGCGTACAAAAGTCGGATCCGGGCGACGAACTGCATCCTGAACCAGAATGCCACACAGAGTCCCGAACAGGTACTCATGATCGACCCTGTCGAACGCCTTCTCCTGGTCGAGAGACAGGAAGGCGCTCGGCAGACCAGCCCATCGACAGAAATGGATCAGGTCCCGGACAGGTGGACGTTATCGTGTATCCTTCGGCCTGGGACCGTGTAGGACTGGTCTGGGTGAATCATGTGGGCCAGCACGGAGGCCAGGCAAGAAGACAACACCCTGGCGAAGATTTTGTAGTCCGTGCTGAGGAGGGAGACCGGACGCCAGTTCTTCAAAGAACAAAGGTCCCCCTTCTTTGGCAGCAGGACGATGACCGCCCTGCGCCAAGAAAGGGGCAGCTATCTGGCATTTAGACACTTCCTCAGGACTTGTGCGTAGTCGCTCCCCAGGATGTCCTGAAGCACTCCACAGTCAGCCCGTCCAGCCCCGGGGATTTGCCCCTCGAGAGCTGGTCAGCTCCTCTAAGGTGACGGGAGCGTCGAGCCTTCCGGCGTCCTCCAGGCCGAGCTGCGGCAGGTCCTCCCACAGAACTCTGTGAGCATCCTCGCTGGACGGATCCGGAGAGAACAGAGCCGTGTAATAGCTCCGATACAGAATTATTAAAGATCTTGATTTGATGCAGTGGATGAATTTAGCTTAATTCTCAGCTTTTTGGAATTAATTTATCCCATTTTTAATTTACTTGTTGAAGTGAAATTTTACTAATTTTCTTGTTATTTTATCCTCTTAAATCAAATTATTTGCTTTGATTTTACATCCATATGTTATTTATCCATGGCTGCCCCAGGTTCAAATTGCCTCATCCTCCATCTGTTCCTAATTTTTTAATTCATTCATCAGATGTTGATGTCATTGGCAGCATTTATTGTCTGTCCCTAGTTGTCCTGGAGAAAGTGGTGGTCAGCTGCTTTGTTATAGGGTCATAGAGATGTACAGCAAGGAAACAGATCCTTCAGCCCATGCCGACCAGATAGCCTAAATAAATCTAGTCCCATTTGCTGGCAGCTGGCCCATAGCTGTCTATACCTTTTTAAATGCTGTAATTGTACCAGCTTCCACCATTTCCTCTGGCAGCTCATTCCAAGCATGCACCATCCTCTGCATGAAAAAGTTGCTCCTTAGGTCCCTATATCTCAAACCCTCCAAGCCTGGCTGAACCCCTAACAAATGCTACTACCATTTGCTGTAGTAGACCTGCAGTGCTGTTAGCCATATAAACACAGTGGCTACAAGAGCAGGTCGGAATCCTGTAGTGAGCAAATCATCTCCTGACTCCCCAAAACGTGTCCACCATCTACAAGGTAGAAGTCAGGAGTGTGATGGAATATTCCCCACTTGCCTGGGTGAGTGCAGTTCCAACAACACTCAAGAAGCTTCACACCATCCAGGACAAAGCAACCTGCTTTGTTTGGCACCAAATCAACAAATATTCACTCCCTCCACCATTCATTCTCAGGAGCAACAGTGTATACCATCTATAGATGCAGAAAAGCTGCTTTGACAGTATCTTCCAAACTCATGAGCACTTCCATCTTGGATGAGCACTTGAAATATCATAACATTCAAGGCTATGGGCCAAATGCTGACAGTGAGACTAGTGTAGATTTACAGTAGATTTTGGTCAATGCAGACTCGATAGGCTGAAGGGCCTCTTACGTACAATTTGATTTTATGATCTAGAAGGACAAGGACAAGGGAAGCAGATTCATGGGAAGACCATCACCTGCATGTTCCTCTCCAAACCACTCACTATCCTGACTTGGAAATACATTGTTGCCCCTTCAATGTCACTGGGTCAAAATCTTAAAACTCCCTTTCTAAGGGCATTGTGGGTCTACCGACAGCACACGGACTGCAGTGGTTCAAGAAGGCAGCTCACCACCAACTTCTCAAGAGCAATTAGGGATGAGCAACCAACAATGCCCACTTCCAAGGAGAGAATAATACAGGTTTCTTTTCTGATCAGTGGTAACCCGAGGAGTAGATAGTGGAAGATTCAGTGATGATAACGCCATTGAGTTCCAAGGGGCACAGGTGAGACTGTCTCTTATTGGAGATGGATGTTGTCCGGCAATCGTGTGGCACAAATGTTATTTGCCACTTGGCAGCTCAAACCTGGATGTTGTCCAGGTCTTGCTGGATTTGAACATGGATTGCTTCAATATCTGAGGAGACGTGACTGATGCTGAGTCTTGTCCAAACATGCCCACTTCTTACCTTATGATGGAGGAAAGGTCATTGAAGAAGCAGCTCTCACTCTCTCTGAATTATCCCTTTCTGTGTTTAGTAAGTCACTTTGAGCTTGATTTGTCAATTCTCCCCATGTACAAGACCACTTGCTGAGGCTCCTCTTTGTACGTAATGCCAGAAGGACACAGCAGTGTAACCTGCTAGTGTGGAACCTCTCCATTTCGTGTGAACCTTGCTTGAAATATGTAACACCTTTCATTGTGTAATTGGTTAAAAAACAGCAAATTAGTGACATTAGTGATATTATTGGCAAAGCTACTCATGAATTTGAAACTTGTTGATTATAGTAGCCAAGCACATTCAAATCAACCCGAATAATCCAAAATACACAATCACCCTAGCTTCATCACAAAGGCAATGGAACTGCTGAAGGTTTAATGCATCATTTAATGGTCTTCAAATGCCTTTCTGCTTCTTGTGTTTTCTATAAAATAGAATTGAGGGGAGGGCTTGTCTTACAACAGACAGTAAATTCATGATCACAGGGTACTGATTAAAATTGGATTTTGCTGTTCAAAATGCCAATAAAATGCTGCAAACGTTTTTATAACTCAATAAAATAATGTCTGACGTCACAATTTTAACAGCCTTTTGAGTCGAGTACAATTAGACCAAGTTGGATAAATTTAGTTAAAAAGCATTCCAACAATAGCAGCAGCACCACCCCCTGCAAGCTTCCCTCCAAGCCATACATCATCCTGTGTTGGAACTATATTGCCGTTCTTTCACTGCCACTGGGTCAAAGTCCTGTTTAACCTTAACAACTCTGGCAGTTCAAGAAAACAGCTCGCCACTACCTTCTCCAGGTCAATTAGAGATGGGCATTAAATGTCAGCAATGATCACTTCCAGATAATAATTAAATTGGTACCTGGGCCATATATATATATATATATACATGAAAATATTCTGCATTTGTCTACCCAGTTTATATTCCACTGGTGCGAGTTTGGGCTCTTCACCTCCACTAATCTTTGTTCTCATGAATCTTCACTCTGAGTGTAAGGTGGATGTTGTATGATGAATCATCATCACATTGCGTAAACTCTCTAGACTATTGGTCACCACGAGGTAAGTTTGTTGTCACCATCCCCCTCTTGTGTAAATTTCAATCAATCTGTTTGGACATGTCATATATATCTGTGGGGCAGGTGAGACCTGAACTTTTACCTTCATCGCCTAGAAACAGGGACACTTTCATAACACCGTAACAGTCCTCTAAGTTCCTCCTTTTAGTTTAGGATCTTCGGGGCCTTCTTGTGTGGTAGATTTGGCAGTCTAAAAGGAAGAAGCTCTTTTCTAAAACAACATGTAATTTATTTCTAGATAGCAGACAGGTACAAGATACATTGGTATGATAGACATTGTTTACAAAGACTTTGTGGACTTTGCTTCAAGGTTCTGCCTAGGTCCATATGACATTATCATATCATGCAGTGATTAATACTCTCCTTAGCGTTAACTCTTTCAGAGTTTAACATCTTTCTCTCCAGTCTCGAAGCTGTATTGCAGCTAATTTTGAGTTTCTACCAGACCTATAAGATGCAAGAACACACACCTCGTTGTTTGGAGACCAGGCTGTTTAGCACCTTTAACATTACTGCACTCTCCAGTCGATTGTTGATAACACTCGACATGGCAAAAGTGAGGACTGCAGATGCTGGAAATCAGAGTCTAAATTAGAGTGGTGCTGGAAAAGCACAGCAGATCAGGCAGCATCTGAGGAGCAGGAAAATCAACGTTTCAGGGAAAAGCCCTTCACGCGACATGGCCCCGTACATAATGTTGAAATTCAGAGGCAAATCTCCAGTACCTCCAAAGTGTGCTTGTCTGAGGGCAGCCATCCAAGTAATATCTATTCACCCCGCTAGGATAAGCAGCTTGAATGACCTTCCCCAATGCTACCAGCTCTGTCTGGATCATTGATCTCCTGTTTTTGCTTCTGGTCACATGTTAAACCAGGCTCTGCCTGCTCTCTCTCATGAACAAACATTATTTTGAAGAAATGTAGGAGAGTTATCACCAATATCCTGGCAAAAATGTACCTCTCAACAGCACCACTTGAAATCCAAATATCTGGTCATTGTTTTGTTGCTGTTTCTGGAATCATGCTGTGCATAAATTGCTTAATTACATCAGTGACTACGCGTTAAAAAGTGCTTCGTTGGTTGCCAATCACTCTTGGAGATATCCATAAGTCCTTTATAAATGCTAGCCTTTTCATACTAGAAAGCACTTGTAATTTATACAGGAATAAATATTCACCACTCCCATTGCAATTCTTCTACACAACCTATTCAGTATATTAATATAGTTCTAGGATTTGACTGTAGGCTGTCTGACAGCCTCGTGTTATGTGTAGTTCTGTTTCATTTAGTCTGGTAAACGGTGTGGGGAAACTGGTATTTATTCTGTCTAAATGAATCCTTTAGAATGCAATAATTCTGAAATTCAATGAAAACAGCAGAGTCTGTAATGTAACATGATTTTCACTTTACTTCCCCATCATCCTTCAATCTATTTTATCCACTGCCCCTTCAGGGACACTCTGAAAGGCTGGCTTTAAAACAACATTAAAATCCTCCCCAAACTGCTGCCTGAATGGCTTGGTGCTTGGCATCTCTGCTGACCTCCAGCAACATACAACCTGGAAAGCAGACCCTTTAGTCCAACTTGTCCATGCCGAACATAACCCCAAACCAAACTAATCCCACCTGCTTGCTCCTAGCCCATATCCCTCCAGACCTTTCCTATTCATGGACTTATCCAAATGTGTTTTAAAAGTTGTAATTGTGCCCACATCCCACTAACTACTCAGGAAGCTCATTCCACGCACAAACCACTCTCTGTGTAAAAAAGAAAAATGCCCCTCATTTTTAAAAAATCTCTCGTGTCTCAACTTAAAAATGTATCCCGTAGTCTTGAAATCCCCCACCCTAGGGAAAAGACAACTATCATTAACTGTATCTGTCAGAAGAGATCCCATCATTTGCTGAAGTGGGATACCCAGCACTAGAGTCCCATGTCAAAGGTGCTTAGGAAGAACATCTGAGGAGTAGATGTAGGCAGCTAGTGACTGGAGACCACAGACATAAACCTGTGCAAACAGTCTCTGGTGTCAGTGGAAATAGGGTGTAAAGGGAAGAATCTGGGCATGATCGGAGTTGGAGGGGACGGCGATCATTCTGTTTTCAGCTTGCGATTGTGAACAGTCAATAGAATTTGAACATAACTGCAGATGTTTGAGGGCTATCCAGTGAGAAGTTTGTAGTTGTCACCTTGAACCGTTGTAGCCTGTCTGGTGTAGGTATACACACAGCTTTGTTTGGGAGAAAATGCCAGCATTTTGACTCAGTGCTATATTTCCAAGTCAGGAGGGTGTGTGGCTTGGAGGCGAGCTTGCATATGGTGGTGTTCCCATTTATCTGCTGTCCTTCTCGATGGTAATCATCTTGGGTTTGGAGGGCATCATCAAGAGAGTGAATTGGTGCAGTGAATCTTGTAGATAGTGCACACTACTGCATTAATGGTAGGGAGAGTGAACAAACATAAGGCTGGAAGACAGAAGTGATTAAATACTAGGCAGACAATATGACTTGCTGGTTTCATAAAGACTCCTCCAAACACTTTTTGAGTCAGAGTCTGTGGCCAGAAAGTCTAAATTGGTCAAACTATGAAGTCATCTTTCAAAGACCAGATATATATTCCCTTGAGTATAGAAGATAAAGGAGTGAGTTAATTCAGGTGATTGAAATAATTAAATGAGTTGATAAGTTAGATGAAGGGAAAGCATTTCCTCTGATGGGGCTAGGAGGTGTGACCTACAAGTTAGAGCAATACCCAAAAGTACCACACGCAGAATAGTGGAAATATGGAACTGTCTGCACATAAAGCAGGAGGCTGAGGGTCAGTTGAAAATATCAGAACTCGGTTGATAGATCTTTGTTGCTCATTCACATTAAGGAACACAGAACCAAAGCAGGTAGATGAAGTTTATGTATAGTTCAGCCAACTGATTTGAATTTTGGAACAGTCTCGAAGGCATGAATGGCCTAACATTTGTTCTAGAGTTTTCAAATGTTTGCTTGTCATCTTAATAAAATTGCTTTTTGGTGTCATCCATACAGGTGATTGAATCTGTGGGAATTCTTGTTTACAAAGCCCTGGACTGGGGCCTGAAGGACAATGAAGAACGGGAGCTCAGCCCTCCATTAGAACAGTTGATTGGTCAAATGACGAATATTATGGATGAGGCACTGAAGACTGAAGGAAACCTGGATGAAGGATATGATGCTCAGGATGAAGAGGAAGAGCAAAAAGAGATTACCGTCATAAGAAATTTTAAACATGTAATGATGGTGAGTCCTCGTTTTATTTTAAGTAATCATAGCCTGTATGATGTGGATCATTTTCTTGAAAAACAGCTCTCATTTATGGGATATTCATATTTTTAAAACTCTAATCCTATTTGCAATCTGGAAAAATCTATTGCTCACTATTTAAATAGTTAAGATTCATGTTGACCCTATGATTGGTTAGAGTAAAAGAAACAAGTGAAATTTGTTCCAAAAATATTCTGAGAGAATGACATAGAATTTAGAATACAGAAACATCTGGCTCAACTGATTGATACAACTGTTCATGTTATATATGAACTTCCTCCTACCATAGGTCAGCAAACTCTATCAATGTAACCCTCTCTTCATTTCACCCTCATGTATTCCTGATTCCCACTGAATGCATCTGTGCTAGTTGTTCTTGGTGATAGCAAGTTCCACATTCTTACTGCACTCTGGGTAAAAGAGTTTATCATACATTCCTGCTTTTTGTTTCCATCATTAGTTTGTATTTACAGCGTTTAGTTTTGGTACTTCCCCCACGTTTCCAAGATTAAGAGAAAAGACATCTGGAAGAAAGATTATTAGCAAACTCAGCAAACATTGTTACTCCCTGGCATTAAAGAATAAAGTCGTTTTGGTTTAGCTTGTATGGTCATTGGCAAATATACTTCTCAAAGGATTGGGAAATGGACAAGACAAAGGTTTTGCTGAGGGTCAGGTAGCCAATATAATTAAAGACCCTTCCTATCCCAGTTGTACCCAAAAAGAGTACAAACCTCTTCCGTTGGGCTGAAGATACAGAGGCTTGAACACACGCACCAACAGATTCAAGAACAGCTTCTTCCCCGCTGTTATCAGACGGCTGAATGGACCTCTCCAATTTTAAATGTAAAGGTGATCTCACTTATTGTATACTTTCTCTACAGCCATAACATTATATTCTTCACTCTGTTCTATTGCCCTAATGCACTTTATACGGTATGATCAGCCTGTGATGTATGTAAAATAAAATATTTCACTGTACCTAGGTACATGTGACAATGGTAAACCAAATCAAACAAAAAAGCATGGTCGGGGGAGAGAAGTATTTGAGCAGGTCGCTGTTGAAAACTAAACCTAATCCTCAATGAAACACTGAGGTATTCTGCCAATTAAAGTGCAAATACACGCTGGATCATCCTGGATATGTTTCCCAGACTTCATCCTTTTTTCTGTTCAATATATTTGATATTAGCAAGTAGGACTAGTGTAGTTTGGGAACATGGTCGGTATAGACTAGTTGGAGGGAAGGGCCTGTTTCCACGCCGAATGACTCTATGACTCTAGCTACATCTCTAAATGGTGCAGTGTGTAGTATCCCAGCCTCTGAGTAATCAACGCTGAGTTTGAATCCCACTCTAGGATGGTTAAGGAAGGTGTGTTTATAACTTGGCTATTAACCTGCAAATCCTACCAGCACACACCAACGGGAGGCAGTAAGAATGGGGAAGGTTCCATATCAGTCTTGTGATGGAAATTATGCTAGTGTCTGTAATGTCACAATCCATACTTCTAGTATTATATATATATAAAAGCGAATGTTGCTACAGTAACTGGGGACCCCCTGAAAGCATTGTAATACACCAGCACCACATCTGCACATTATTACACAGTTGATTCTGATAAGCTAACTCCCAATAAACTAATAAAAACAAAATTCTGAAGAAGAGTTATATTGGACTTGAACATTGACTCTGTTTCTCTGTTCATAGGTGCTGCCAGATCTGCTGAGTTTTCTCCTGCATTCACTATGTCTGTTCCCAATGAATTAATACTTTACAGATTTCCTGATTGTTCAAAGTGTCATTCTAATCTGTGTGTATCAAACCATCTGTCTGTGTTTTAGTTTCTCAGCACACTGAATGCCGTCAATGGGTAGTGTTATATAAATGATAGCCTAGTGTATCGATGAGTTTTTATACTGATTCATATGCAGCGTGGCTGATTTGATGAAGTGGGGATTGGTTCCAGCTGCAGCACAAGCAGACTGCATAAACTGCTGTTATTTCATTGACAGGTTAATTGCAAGAATCGTACAGCTGCAATTTTCAGAAGCTATTTTTGTCACACCCTTAGAGATAAATTAGACGGTATTCTTTTCAAACGTATAGCAAAGCACGTTAATTAATAAACAGTGTGCAATAATTTTATTCAATCTCATGCATATTCGTGTAAGAGAAAGTGTTCTCCTTTTGTCCATCTGACGTCAGGAAGGTTTGGGGTGGTGAAGGGTGGGTAATTTGGGTGGAAAGACGAAATTAGCGAGAATCCAGTTCATGGGTTGATTGGGAAGAAAGAGAAGAAACACCTTATATTTATATAGCACCCTTCACAACCTCAGCGACCACCCCAGCACACTTTATTGTGAACAGAGATGAAGTGGAATCATTGCCAAAGTGTAGGAACCAGGTGAATTAATGTGGAAGCATCATGGTCCCACAAATGGCGATGGGATAATTAACCAAATAATCGGATTTATTTTGATGACGTTATTTGTGGAATAAATATGTGGCAGGCGAAATCAATTGCTTTTCTTCAAAATAGTGCAATGTGATCTTTTTCTGTCCATCTGAGAGAGGACCTCAGTTTAATATCTCCTCTGAAAGGTGGTGCTTTTAACAGCAATCCCTCCTTACTGCCCTAAAGGGTGTGCCTGGGATAAATGCAGGAGGGTCTGAAGTGGAATAATCAGAATGGAATTCCTGAAGGTGATTGAAAATGTGACCGATCAGTTGGACAAAGGGATTGCAGTAGTCCTGGATGTTGACGTTAAGGATGGAAATGAAATAACAGGGATGGGTTGGCTGATGAAACGGAAGCGAAGGGTTTAAATGGATACTGACAGCTTCGTCCACCCCATCCTGAGCTATCACAAGATTCCCAACTCCATTTTACGCCCCTCACTGTCTGTAGTAAGGCTTCCATCCCTGTAAAGAAAGAGACTCTTCACCCCCACCCAAGAACTGATGCCCAATGACTAAAAGCTGCTCAGTCCCAGCAGTGCTACCAAGGGGACTGGCTATTTCTGGAACTGTAGCTCTCCTTGACCATCTACTGTGGAGGAGATACTGGTGTGAAGACAATTCAGCTTGGTCTTGCTGGGACCAATCAGGCAGGTCTTGGCAAGATGTCAGGGAAACACAGTGATGTCAGGGCAGGGAGATTCTTTACCTGAGGATGGCTCTTTCAGCTTGTGGGGTGGGGTTGGGGGGGTGGGGGAGGGTGGAGGTGAGTAATCAGTCCTCCATGTGTCCTAGAATGCCCAATCAGGATGGCCTCCCTGAGCCTGGGGGCAGGGGGTACACCGAGTGACCTTCCACTTGACAAAGTGCCCACTCACTTAATTGCCTGAATTGGTAAGAGATGGCAGGGTCTGAGGGAGGGACAAGAGGCTGACACCTGTATTTATTGGGGTGACTGAATAAAGGAGGGTTTTTGATGTTAATTATTCAGAGGATGTGGTCAGCACTTGGAAGCCCTAGTTGAGAAGATTTTGATAAGCTGCCTTCTTGACCCCCCACCACCCCCTCCACCCCCCCAGGGAGAGTTGGTGAACTGAGTTTTTTGTTGGACCATTTTAGCCTTCCCTAAAAAGCATTACTGACTCAGATGGGTTTTTTACGACAAGCGTAGTTACATGGCCACCACTGCTGATGCTACCTTTTTAACTCCAGGTTTATGTAATTAACTGAATTCAGTCTTCTGTTTTCCAGTTATAATTCAAAGACAAATCCACCATGGTGTTAGGGATAAGACCCAGTGATAGATACTCCTGCAATCCCTTCCATCTTTATTTATTAGATTCCAGAAATATAATCCAGATCAAAGAATTGCTGAAAAATACCACTTCTGACTTCTACAGTCTTATAGTAGCTCATTTTTGAGGGAATACTTTCTCAGAGATTAGAAGCCGATACATGACTAGCCTTTAATGCTCAACGTTTGTTGTTTTTTTTAACCATTTTATTTTCTAATCAGCCTGTTCAGGGTTGTTATGGTGGGACTTCAACCCAGGCCTCCTGGCTCAGATGTAGAGACACTACCACTACATCACTAGAGCCTCCGTGCTCAATGGTTGTAGCTGGACTATGCTGATCATAGAAATTATTTTTAAGATCTTCAGAATGAGGAGTGAGGGTAGCCATATGACCCCCTGAGCCTTCTCTGTTAATCATGACTCGATCTGGTCAGTTAATATTATGACTGATCTGATCTTGGATTCAACTCCACTTTCCAATTTGCTCCCTTTCAACCCTCAGGTAGCCTGTGATTGAAGACTTTCTCTCTCTCAGCATCAATATAACTCCACAGCTATGTGGAAGAGAACCTCTGGTGGAAGCAAATCCTGATTTCCATCCTAGATGGGAGCCCCCTTATTCTGAAATCATACTTCCTCATTCTAGACCCTTCCCACTGTATACAGAGGAAACATTTTCTCAACATCTATCCTCAGAATTTTGTTTGTTTCAAAATAAAATCACTTCTCATTTTTTCTAAACTCCAGCGAATGTAGACCCAATCTGCTCAGTTTTTCCTCATGAGATATTAAGGGATTACGGGAGATCTAATTAGCATAAATTAACAAAGCTGTGTAAGAAATGGAGTGCAGATTTTAAAAACCTTGGGAATTGCTGTAGTGTATGGCTGCAGCTGGTGAAATGCCTTTTTCTCATTCCAGAAGATTACATTTGTCTGAATCCTTCCAGGCAGTAACCATTCTATACAGCTCAAAAAATCTCTCCCACTGTTCCCCAACTATGAATGAGATAAAATAAACAATATCCGCACACATTGAGCAAATCAGATGATCTAGCTTGTTCTTGCTGCAGTCTCCTTGTTACTGTCGTTATTGAACTGTGCAGAGCAATCCCAGTATTCTTGGCACCTTCATGTTTCCATCACTCTTCCTGACATGTGACTGACAGTTGAATTTTACTGATAAAATGCAAACTGCTGGAAGTGCACAGCAGGCCAAAGCAGCTTTTGTGGACAGAAACCGAGTGAACGGCTGAAATCTAACACCCACCATGTGGCAGGTTTGGATGCAGTTGAGGGGGAAACAATAAAATGGACTGGAGTATGAGATGTGGGGACCTCATCACCTTACTGTCCCAGGACGTACTTTATTCCACATTGCCACGGACAGCCCTTCCACTTGCTACCAGTTGAGGCTTTTAGAGAACTAAGGGCCACTTAAAGACCTGATGGTATTAATGCAGTGCAGGTGGGTCATGTTAAGTGGGAAGCACCAAACTGTGTGAGCCCCTGCGATATCGCCCATTGTTAAGTTCTCAGTACCTGGACAAGGGTTGCCCCATTCCGAAACTGGGAAGGCTGATTGAGACCTGACCACTGTCCTTGCTGCCAGCCCTCGTCTTCTGTTAACCTCAATCCTCAGCCACTACCTGTTTTCCCTCTCCCCCGCTGTTACTGACTGTGGCCTACCTCCCTCAGTGACTCTGGGCCCTCTGGTTGGTATGTTACAGTAAACAGCCACCACCTCCCCAGTAGCACAGCAGAGAAAGCACAGTCAGTAGGTGGGATTTCTGTCCCCATGGGCTCCTTGATCCTGGGGAAACACCCATTACTGAGCAGTTAATCCCCTGCTTGGCACTGACTGTAGTGGGCCTTCTTCAAATTAGGCATTGTAGGATTCTCATTAGTGCTATCAGCCACATTAAATATTCAGCATTTCAGCTTGGTGGTCACTCAGCCTTCAGCCTTTGGTGTGGTCCCAGATGGTCACTGCTGGCACCTTGTGCTATTTACCCCTGCCAGTGTGTGGGTATGGTAATAGATAAAGGTTTTGCACTGCCAGCAGCCCTCCTCTGCCTTTACATTATCTTTGTCCTGGGGCTAGCTAGTGATTAGTTGTAGAGGATACCCAACCTTGAGAACTACAGAAGAAGCCCTGTTCTTAGATAATAAGAGCATTCGTTGCATGTTTCCACTAAGAACACTACATTTGTCTGGTATAATTGCTTGGATGTTCAGGAGCTGGTATCAATACATCTATTCCCTCCAAAAGGTGGAATGAAACTCATCTCCACCCATAGATTTTGTGAGAGAGCAATAGAATGGGTGGAGCCAATGTAACATGAGCATTAACCCCTTCAGAACCACTACCTTTTACCAAATCCCCAATCTGCAAATTCACATTTGCTAATTCATGAAAGAGTTAAAAAGATAATGAAAATATTCCGGTGTGATTTTTACTGTCCCTATTGTTCTCCTCCCCTTGCTGGCAGCTGTGACTTGGAGATTAATTTTTAATTCCTAGATATCCCTGTTTGCCAGGTTGTTACAGTGTGAAATTCGGAAGGCCAATGTCTGATTTATTAGTTAACGACCTGTGTGGCTGACACACTTCCTTTTCAATTATTGGAGTCCATTTTGAAACTTCAGTATATAATGTTTAATTTACTGTTAGCCTGATATAGCCAACTGTCTGCACAGTATTTGAAATAGAGAAATTTAAAGTGCATTTGTATACCTTACCAGGTTTTTCACATGAGCGCAGTTGAAGTCTTTCTTGATAGGCCTCAATAGAAACATCTACTCCCATCAATCTCTGCATGTTGTCTATGGTTTTCTACCGGTGGGAACAAATGACCGAGAAAACTAAAGGTCACAATCACAGTTGGGGGAAGGGTGTGTGGCAGTCTGGTTACTACAGCAACTCTGCAGTTTTCGTGTAATGAGGAAAGACGCTAAAATCCCTTTATTAAATTCATTTACATAGAAAACATGCAGGAGTCATTACATGTTTTTAATCAAACCCTGCATTGTTTTGTTTGTTACTGGAGATTTTCTAGCATTAGATTGAGAACTGGATTTTGCATAGATTTTGCAGTTGGTGAATACTTGATTATATTGAGAATTAAACAACCATTTTATATTTCATGTTGAGAACAGTATAGCTGTGATTTACTGTTTGTGTAGTGCAAATCTCAAAGTGTGAGAAGCAAGAGTATTTTGGAGCAAAGGGTCCTCTCACCTCCGAGGTAAACAAAATTATGTATACGCCGTTAATCTGGGCTGTGATGTGTAAAATGTCAGTCTGTGAGAAGATTTGTAGCTCGGGTGCTCGTTGTTGTGGTTCTGTTCGCTGAGCTGGGAATTTGTGTTGCAGACATATCGTCCCCTGTCTAGGTGACATCCTCAGTGCTTGGGAGCCTCCTGTGAAGCGCTTCTGTGATCTTTCCTCCAGCATTTATAGTGGTTTGTCTCTGCCGCTTCTGGTTGTCAGTTCCAGCTGTCCGCTGCAGTGGTCGGTATATTGGGTCCAGGTCAATGTGCATCTCTGGACTCACAGCAGAAGCGGTAATGCAAAGATTAGAACAAACAGTCTTACCGCAAATTCAACCCAAAATCTGGGTCAGATATGTGGATGACACCTTTGTAATCATTTGGCTGATAATTTGGAATATTATTGCAGCAATACATATTATATAAACAGACACACGAGGAATCTTAATTATTGAACTTATTCAAGTCATTAAGTTATCTTCTGTCTTCCCATTTCCACAGTGTTATTGAAGAGAAGTTTGTTTTGTTCACAGAATCACATTTTTTAAACTGAAAATTCAGAAAAATTACAACTTGTGAGCATTGATACACATGTAGATGTGTTTTATGACTAAATCTCAAGCAATTTTACAGCATCCGTGGAGTGAGAGATCATTTCATTCTTCAATTACACTTAAAACAGAATAAAACATGAGAAACATAGGACAGAGATGACTTAAAGTTTTACCACTGGTGTTATCAAAGAGAGTTCTAAAAAATGTCAGACATAGAACCAAATATTTCAGGTGACCTATGGCTGGTGGAGACACTCAGATGACAAGCAACATGAATTCGACTGGGACAACACTACAATTATAGGACAAGCCAAATAGAGAACAGCCAGGGAATTCCTAGAGGCATGGCATTCATCTACAGATTCAATCAATAAGCACATCGACCTGGACCCAATATACCGACCACTGCAACGGACAGCTGGAACTGACAACCGGAAGCGGCAGATTCAAACCACTACAAATGCCAGAGGAAACATCACAGAAGCGCTTCACAGGAGGCTCCCAAGCACTGAGGATGTCAACTAGACAGGGGACGAAACGTCTGCAACACAAATTCCCAGCTCAGCGAACAGAACAGTAAAATGTCAGTTTTAATCTGATTTGAGAGTGTGTTGCTGGAAAAGCACAGCAGGTCAGGCATTCCTGATGAAGGGCTCTGGCCCGAAATGTTGATTTTCCTGCTCCTCAAATGCTGCCTGACCTGCTGTGCTTTTCCAGCAACAGACTCTCAACTCTGATCTCCAGCATCTGCAGACCTTAATGTCTCCTAGTTTTAATCTGATCTTATGTCGGTGCCAGAATACTCATATTGGATATTTACCAGTTGTATGTTTGGCTTATATGCAGTTTGGCTTGGCATTGGGGATTTCAAAAGGTCATTGGGTGGTATGATCGTGGGAGATCATCAGGTCATGGGAAGTTAAAAGGATTGTTTTGGAAAACATAGGCTAAGGTGGGCTAGATGGCCTGTCACATCTGACGGTTTGAAATAATTTGACATCCCAGCAACTGTTCTCAATCACTGCTGCTGTGACAATCCTATTTGTTGGACTGTTGCCAAGTTCGGCTGAAGATCTTCACTCTTGGTAAGGCTGAAAGGAACACAGAAGCTATAACCACATGGAGTGAGTGAGGCAAATAGCAGAGAAACCATTAATGGGGTTTGAGGTGGGAGGTGGGGGATTCGGGGAGCCCACATCAGGAGTGCGACAGAATACTTGCCACTTTTCTGAACATTTGCAGCTCCTAACACACTCAGGAAACCTGACAGCTTCCAGGACAAAATAAGCCTTTTGAATTATTCCCTATCCACTATCTCAAATATCCACCACTGGCATATACCATCTACAAGATGCAGCAATTTGCCAAGATTCCTTCGACAGCACCATCCAAACCTATGGACTGTACCACTAAAAAGGACAAGGGCGGCAGATACATGGGAATAAGAGTTGCACGTTGCCTCCAAATTGCACTTGTCCCAACTTAATCTGTTTCTGTCCTTCGCTGTTGCTAAATCGACGCCCTTCTGCACAGCACTGTGGGTGTCGCCACACCTCAAGGACAGTAGTGTTTCAACACCACCTTCTCAAGGGCATAAAAATGAGCAACAAAAAAATTAAGAGGATGGAGAAATAAATAGACTGAAGTGTTGCTAGGATTGGATGAAGTAAGGATTGGAATTGGCTCATGCAGAGCAATTAAAATCAGGAATGCTGAAGAGACCAGGATTAAAGGAATACTGAAATCTCTGAAGGCTGTGGGCTGGAAAAGATTGCAGAAATTGGGAGGGACTAGGATGTGAAGGGATTTGAAAACAAAGATTAAAATGTTAACGTATTTGTGCCTAACACAATGTTGTAATTGAAGTAAAGAGAATGTTCTGCCTACCACACAAATGAATAATGTGGTATATCAACTTCATTGTCAGTGTGGATGCCATGTAAAAAGGCAATGCATCTCCAAGGCCTATTGGATCATATCGAACAGCACAATTGTTTAGCTGTTTGCAAGAAACAAGTTACTGACCAGAACAAACCAGCCCACACAAGCAAAAACATGTAACACAGTGTCAATACTTGATGTGATCACATAATCGGACAGTATTTGCTGGAAGATCCTGAGTTTGAATTACGTTGACAACCAATTTAGAATTGACAGTTGGTTTGCAGAGTGGTATACCTACAGGTACTGGAACCCACTTGTTCTGATGCACAGATTGGTTCTCTTTGCAGACAGAAACTCAACAGAAAAACTCACAGCCATTTGCTGTTCATTTCTCAGGGCAATACCTTGACCAATCAGTATCGACCTGTCTGCTTTAAAATCTAAACAAAGCCTGTCGATCATCAACAGTTGGTGCAACAATGCCAACAATGCTATCAATCAGAGCTCACTTGCCAACCAATCAGCTCTGTCTTCTTGTACTGTGTAGTTGTTGATTTCCCTCTTAAACTAATTAAACTTCCTTGCAAGAATGAGAAATTTTACTTCTGAGGATAAATTAAAGAAGTTTGGATTGTTCACCTTGGAGAGAAGAAGGCTGAGATGGGATTTGATAGAGGTTTTCAAAACCATGAGCGGGATTGGAAGCGTGTATGGGGAGAAGCTGTTCCTGCACATAAAAGAGAAAAGAACGAGAGGGCATAGATCTAAAATGATTTGAAAGTAAAGCAAAGGTGATATGAGAGCATCTTTATCGCATGGTGAGTAGTTGAGGTATGAATGCACTGCCAGGAAATGTGATGGATGCAGATTCAATTGAAGCACCGCGGAGGACATTGATGGTTATTACCTGCCAAGTACAAGATGAGGTAGAACAGAACTAGTCCTGTGTACCTGGGTATGTAAGAGCAATGATGGGTACTTTCGGAGCACTTCATTAAGCTTGTCTGGGGATTTGGAGTGGTATCTTATTGTGCCCAGATTGGCACGAGATAGTAGAACCTGTGCAGGCACAATCAGTTGAATGGCCTCATTGTACACTGTAAGGGACTGTGTGCCCCATCTGTAAGGGTGCCTTGGTCACAGCTAATTTGGCTGGAGGCTGATGAAGGGAGGACAGACCTGAGGGCTGTGTTTGAGGTTGATTGAGTGTTGAAGAGTTGTCCCTCTCTCTCGCTGCCATGCTTGTATGAGGTCATTGAAGCATTCAGATTCCTAGTGTTAAGGAACTGCCTTTAAAGGTCTCGGAGATCACTCTCTCCCTGCCCTGCTGTTCATAGGAGAATGGTCTATGCTGTGTTCAGGTGGATCATGACAATGACTCAGACATGTTATGGTTTATGGTACCCTGTCCCACACAACCAGGTGTCATTGACTAATGTGTCAGTATTGACACAGTCAGTAGCTTTCTTGCCTGAGTCAGAAGGTTGTACTCTTGGACAAATCCAGACCTAAGCTCTAGTGCAGTGCTAAGGAAATACTTGCATTGTGAGGATGTTGAATTACAAATGAGACCTTAACAAATGTTAGCTGTGACATGAAAACATTTTGAAAGAGGGTGCAGCAGTTCTCCCTGGTGTTGGATTAATGTCCATCCTTCAACCTGCATCAGTGAAACAGGTTGCCTGACAGTGCAGTCCGTGGGAGCTTGCAATGCACATTTGGCTGCTGTGTCTCCTATATGGAAACAATGATTTGTACTTTTGTACTTTTTGAAAGTACGCCAATGGCTATGAAGCATTTTGTAACTTCCTGAAGTTGTCAAAGAAAGGTGCTAGTTAAATGCAAGACTTACTTTACCAACTGCTTAGCTTTGTATCTGTTTTTGGAGGAAGGTTAATTCTCGGGTTTGTTAGTTTTGAGGTGACACACCTCATACCGAAAGTTTGGAATCAAGCTGTGTCAGACTATCACTGATCTGGTACTGGAAATATAGCACGGGAGTACAGGGCATTTTCAAACATTGGCAGCTGGACTGCAGTGGTAAAGCCAGCTCTATGAACTCTGATCTTTCCTCCCGGTTCCTGCTCCAAATACCCCTGAAAGCCAATACTGTTCCTGGCTGACAAAACACATGAAGTATTCAATAGATCTGTTTCAACGGGGAGAGTGTATTCCACATTCCACTGGGGAAGTGCTGTGATGTCATGGTAATGTTACTGAGCTTACATATTCTGATGACATGGGTTTGAGTCACACTACAGTGTGGTGAGATTCTGAGTCCAAATTTTTTTTAAAAATCTGGACTGAACAATAAAGCTTGTATAATGTTCTTTAGTAACCACTGTAAATGGTTTTCTTTTTTAAAACAATCTGGTTCATTAATGTCTTGCAGGGAAGGAAATCTACCATCCTTACCATCCTTTCCTGGTATGGCCTACATGTGACTCCAGACCCACAGTCATGTGGTTGGCTTTTAACTCCCTCTGTGTAGGGATGAGGAATAAATGCCGGTTTTGCCAACATTGTCCACATCCCTCAACGATTAAAAACAACTTAAGGCAAGAAGAAAGCTCCCTGACTTACTTTGAAGTATTCATTGGGGTTTTCCCACATGTCAGTCACCAGGAGGCACTCCAAATACTGTTTAAAAAAAAAGCTCTTTGGCCTTTTCTTTAGAAGTAAAAGTTTCTGAAATGGGGAAACTCCAATGAACTGGATGGCCAAGACACGTATTCTCCACGTGGCACGGCCGTTTCTTTAAATCAAATAGTTTATCTAATTATGTGACAAGAGATGTAGCCATTTAACAGAATAGTGGGGGGAAAAGAATGTCCTGACCTCAACAGTCTCTCCCCACACTGCACAAAGGCTGATTGTTCAGACTGGCTGGGAAATGCGGAGTGTTCCTGGAAGCTCAGTGGTTGTTTATTTATTATGCTACTGCACTGGCAGCTCTCAAACAGAATCGCTCTGGCTGCATTTCCACTTTGTACATTAATGAGGTGCTGACCCAAGACTGCCTTAAGGGCTTGAAATGGTGCTTTGTGTATATGTTGTACCCCTCCCCGTGCCGTTTTAATTTATACATTGCTGCCTCATTGCTGCACCAGAGCTAGAGCATGCGGCAATTTGTCTGCATGAGAAGCAAAACAACTCAATCATACATTTTGACAAGGCAGAAATGAACGAAATTCTGCCTCTGGCTTTACCATCAATCCTCCAGGTCTGAAGCGGTGATTTTACAATGATTTTATTAGTTTTACAACATCAGTTAGAGCTACAAAAATGAATTGCCAAACAATTGCTGCAATTTACCTACCATTTAAACGCCTCCTACCTTATAGGACAGTAACATCAGATTCAGACACTGCAGAGAAGAAATTAGTAAGGAGTACATAAAATGCAATGTTGACTCTTGAATATTCCATTCATAGTGACAGAGAGGAGAGCTGGGCTGTGAGATCTGTCTGTCTTGTTTGATTCCCTTGGTGAAATTAGCTTTTGCAGTTGGGTCAATGGAAAGACACCTGGATGGGTACATGAATAGGAGGAGTTTAGAGGGATATGGGCCAAATGCTGGCAAGTGGAACTAGATTAATTCAGGATATCTGGACAAGTTGGACTGAAGGATCTGTTTGTGTGCTGTACAACTCTATAACTCAATGCTGATTAATATTTTTATTTCTGACAAAGAATGCATTTAAAAAGTGTTAAAGTCGCAGTCAGATCAGCCGTGCTCTTAATGAATGGGGATGCGGGCATGATGGAGCCAAGCGGCCTGTTCCTACTCCTAATTCATATGATTGTATCCGATATTTTCCAACCTGCCCTTGGCTCTGCAACCTTCTGTCTGAGAGGCCTGAATGGTTGTCGTGTTCCCAAGCCTCCTACCAACAGCCCTAGCCCAGTTAGTGTCACTCCTGCCTCTGAGTCAGGCTATTGTGACTTGAAGGCCCACATTGGGCTGTCACTATGGGTCAGCTTTCTTAGAGATGCTGTCCTTCAGATGAAATGTTAAACTGAAGCCCATCTTCTCTTTCAGTTTGAGGTAAATGCAATGTCACATTGATTTGAAGTTGAGCTGGGGAGTTCTCCAATAATTAACCCTGCACTAACAACTGAGCACAGACAACCTAGCTCATTCACACACAGCTGCGTGTGTGAGCCTGCTCAGTGCAACCTAGCTGCTGTGTTCTCTCTCCTACTATATTTCAAAAGTACTTCATTGACTGCAAAGCTACTTAGGCTATGTTGAGGATTAGGAAAGCATGATATAAATGCATCTTCTTTTTTGTGTGAGGTTTTCCACTTGGAGCCACTCATGATCAGACTGAGATTAAGTGAGAGATCAAACTGGTGTTGTACCACACTGAGTTACTGTGATTGATATAGTTAGATAGATAGATAGATAGAGATAGATAGATAGATAGATAGATAGATAGATAGATAGATAGATAGATAGATAGATAGATAGAGGACGCTTAGATAGAGTTACTGGGACTGATAGGTTTACTCCTCAGAGAACCAGCATGATCTTGAAGAGACAAGTGTGCCGTAATTACTCCCGTTTTGATGCTCCAATGCTGTGGCTTGTATTTCACAAACAAGAATTATTGTGTCTGACCTGACAATACCTGAGTGTAACTATGCTGGCAGCTATAACAGAATGATTTGCTATACAGTCGGTTGCTGCAGGGAGAATTCCCTGTTGAAGAACTATTCTGAATCTAAATCTTGTCCAACTTCAATGACAACAGGGTCGGCTTTTATTGTCACTGCCTATGTGATAATCCGGCAGAGTGTTTGCAGCTAGGACAATGATGAAAATCTACCCTGGTAACCCCATTCAATCGTAAGCAAGCTAAGTAAGACAGCACTAAACCAGGCTACCGAAACGCAAAAGGCACGGACTTATTCATGACTGACTCAGTGCTCGCATGGTCCAACAAAAGGCTGCAAGGGAGGAAAGCATGAAATGAAATAATTAAGTTTAAAAGAATGGAATCTAACATAAAAGCATAAACATACACATGTGAGTCACTTGTTGACTGAAGTGGGATATTGAGGCTGACAGTTTAGGTTTGCTGTCAGGTTGAGTGGAAAGTAAGCAACTCACCATTTCTTCCTTTTTTCTGTTGGTCAGCTCTGCGCTGCTCACTTGACAACACCGTCGGAAGCTCCAAACCATTACCAGGCCGTGTGCCGGGCTCTGTTTGCTGAATCCATGGAGTTACGCACCTTCTTGGCCAAAATTAAAAGTGCTAAAGAGGTAAGAGGTTACCTAAGGTTAGCCAACATGAGTCAGGATCAGAGACCTCTGGAAACTCCACTTCTGCATTTCGGGTACTGCTACTTTTTTTTAATAGAATCCCCAGGAGATAGGCTGTGTCACCCTTGCACAGGGTCCAGGATGTTTGACAAGGAATGGCTTAAGGACAGGCAGAGATCACACGTTGAAGACTTAGAGAGTGGGAGTGACTATTTCAAAATTATGCCAAACAGTTATGATCATAAAACATCAGAACAGAGGTCGGCCATTTGGCCTGTCAAGTCTACTCAGTAATTCAATAAGATCATAGCTGTTCTGATTATACTCAACTCCACTTTTCTGCCATATCCCCATATAGCTCCCCCCAGCCTCACTGTTCTCTATGAGTCCATTGCAAGAGTTGGCCACCAGCCAACACACATTGAAGAGAGCATGTGACCTCTGCCCTCAGTGGAAGAAGGTCCAGCCTTTGAGAGTCCCAGTGGTGCCAGAACTCCATAGTGGGCACTTACGGAACTGTAGGCCACCCACATCCAACTTCAATGGGTCCCAGAGAGAGACAAGTGGGAGGCCTTGGTGGGTAAGTGAGCAGGAGGGTTGGATTTGGAGGCCAGCTGACAAGGAACAAAGGAAGCTTAGTGGGTTAGGACAGCCTTTTCTTTCTATCTTTACAAAGAAAATTCAATTGGCCATTAATATTTTTTATAAGAAGAGTTCTGATCTCTGCATTATGTATTGTAGGGAATGGAACAGATTGTCTGACCAGGTATGGGTTGCTGTGAGTTTTGTTTTGGAAATCTTTAAAGATAGATCAAGTTTCTTCTATGCAGAATTCAAGAGATTAAAAATGGCTTGCAAATGGAGTGGTCAATGGCACTACAGTCATCCATAAACTGTAGATGTTTTTGGTGGTCACTTTAGTTTTGGCATGAGGGTGACTGAAGTTAAAATTTTTCTACCTAGAAGGTATTTAATACTGACACCAGAGGTATTTGTGTCTGTGATGTTTGTTTTTGTTTCTGCTTTAGTTATGTCAGCATCACAGATTGATAGC
>NC_057713.1:12808307-12826410 GCF_004010195.1 Chiloscyllium plagiosum
ACTTGATTGACTCCCTGAGGCAGCATTTTTAAAACAGAGTGAACATCATTGCAAATGTTTGTGCCCGTTCAAGCCATGCATTGGCTTGCAGCCAGTGACTGACTGGGCAAATAGCAAGATCTAACTCTCATTCTGTTTGATGGTGTTTCTGTCGTAATATTATCTAGTGCCATTTCTCAATGCTGTCCAGTCTTGCTCAGGTCACACGGGAAGGCAATCCACAGGCTCAGTTCTTCATTCAAATCAGCGATTGTGCATGGCGGGCAGAACAAAAGTAATAGCATCCTTCATCTGGAACAGCCAGCAGTTCACAGACAGTACTGAGTCACTTAGTCTCAGACAGAGCAACAAGCATCGATTTACATTTGATCACCTGTGGGAAAAGTTGGAAATCAGTCAGTGTCCAATTGTTAGACAGCATTACTGCTGAAAGTATGTGTCTCTGCCCCAGAGGGCTTAGTCTTTGTATATGTTTCAAGTGGAAATTGGTAAATTTCTGATTACCGTGGTGTACAGGCCTGTGGGACGAGGTGAGTGCAGGTCATTCTGCTATAATATGCGTTTCATTAGCATGAATTAGTTATAATACGATTGACAAATTGTGGGCATTGTTTGAATAACACAAACTTTCTACTAGACGGGTATAGCGATTTTCTATTAACAATCTTCTACAGTACAATTTTCTATAACGGTTTTCCATAGTACAATTTTTTACTGTGCGAGGTTGCAGAGGAACACAACTGTCATATTATAGCAGAACAACCTATAAAAAGCATTGTCATGTTCGGTCAGCCATGATCATTCAGCCCATTGAGCCAAGGGCTCAATGGGCTGAATGGTCGACTCCTGCTCCTGTGTTCCTCTGTGAATATGGTTATGATTTTATCTACGTCCTCACTGTTAATGTTAACGCACATTGAATGCCGTTTTGGGTGATATACCTCTGTAAAAGTTGAGCATTTTAGAGAAATTGGAAAGAAAATGGGCAAAAGAATTGAACTGTCCTCCATTTCTTGGCACAATTGGTATGTTGGGTTTCACTGCCAAAGGATTTGTACTCTGGAGTAGGATGACCTACCGTAGTTATACAGACCCTTGGAGAAACCATACCTGGAGCATTCTGTGCAGACCTTTTCTCCCTACCTAAGAATGGATATGGAGAGGGTGCAGCAGAAGTTCACTTGGCTGATACCACGAAATGGTAATGAGAAGAGATTGGCTTGACTGGGCCTACATTCATTAGAGTTTAGATGAATGAGAGGGGATCTGATTGAAATGTATACAGTTCTAAGAGGGCTGGACTAACTAGGAGCAGGGAGGATGCATACCCTGATTAGGGACTCTTGAACCAAGATTCACAGTCTCAGGATATAGGGTAGATCTTTTAGAAATATTTCTTCATTCTAGTGGAATTCTCTACCCCAGAAGGCTGAGGAGGTCATGCCACTGAATATCTTCAAGAAAGATTCTTTTTTAGATTTTAAGGCATCAAGGGTATAGGGAGAAAGTGGGAATATGGCATTGAGATAGGGGTTCGGGTTGAATTGTGAAGCAGGTACAAAGGATTGAAGTGCCTATTCCTGCTTCCATTTTCTACGTTTTTATGAAATGGGTTATGATTGATTAATTGGGTAGCTGTCTTATAAAGTTGATACAGGCATAATGGACTATGCCCACCTCCTGTGTTCTACATTATATGGTACACTGTCTTAACATGTTGTATTGATTGACAGAATCTGAAGAAACTGCTGGATGAGAAGGGTGAAAGCAGTCACCCCAACATGGAACTTAATGAGCTCAATAACTTTGACTGGGTAAGATGCTGCTTGTTTGACTGATTAACGCTCCTGTTTGCTTTCATTATTTTAATTTAACAAATTTTGAATTGTAAAGTTATTTGTAAAGTTCTTATATCAATGGTACTTGACAGCACTGAAGCATTTCACATGTATCTGGTTGAATTATGGTAGCCATGTTTGACAGGGCGGCACGATGGCTCAGTGGTTAGCACTGCAGCCTCCATCACTGGGGACTCAGGTTTGATTCCAGCCTTGGGTGACTGTCTGTGTGGAGTTTGCACATTCTCCCCGTGTCTGCATGGGTTTTCTCTCACAGTCCAAAGATGTGCAGGTCAGGTGAGTTAGCCATACTAAATTGCCCATAGTGTTAGGTGCATTAGTCAGAGGGAAATGGATCTGAGTGGGTTACTCTTCGGAGAGTCGGTGTGGACTTGCTGGGCTGAAAGGTCTGTTTCCACACTATAGGGAATCTAATCTAATCATTAGGACCCTTTCCCCTCAACACACCTGGGCAGGCAGGAAGCACGTGTTACTTAACATGGAAGTGGCATATGGGCTAGGGAGAGGCTTGGAACTATATTGCCATTTCTTCACTGTTGCTGGTTTAAGATCCTGAAATTCTCTCACAATATTCCTGCACTAGATGTACTTTTATGGTTCAACTTGCCACCACCTTCTCAAAAGTGATTAGGGGTGGGCAATAAATGCTGCCTTGCCCTGTACCTCAATTAAAAAAATGATTTTTAAAGAAGACACTGTAGACTCTAGGTACACTGGCACAATCTAAAGTGTGAGTGTGGAGACAGATGGACTTGAGGTGCATGCACATAGATCTCTGAAGTGGCAGGATATATATATATATATAATGTTGAGTACAAAATCAGGAAAGTTAAGCTGAACTTGTCTAAACTCTGTTTAGGTGACAACTAGAGAACTGCATCCAATTCAGGTTGGCACACCTTAGGAAGGAAGTGAGAGTCCTTGAGAGGCACAGAGGAGATTCACTAGAATAGTTCCAGGGATAAGGATCTTTAATTACAACATTTGGTTGGAGAATCATATAATCCCTAAAGTGTGGAAGCAGGCCATTTGGCCCATCAAGTCCACACCGACCCTCTAAAGAGCATCCCACCCAAAGCCA
Organism: Chiloscyllium plagiosum; assembly: GCF_004010195.1. Classification (NCBI taxonomy): domain Eukaryota; kingdom Metazoa; phylum Chordata; class Chondrichthyes; order Orectolobiformes; family Hemiscylliidae; genus Chiloscyllium; species Chiloscyllium plagiosum. The sequence continues at coordinate 12,811,248 of NC_057713.1, forward strand.
ATCCTATCCCTGCATTTACCATGGCTAGCCCACCTACCCTGCACATCCCTGAACATTATGGACAATTTAGCATGGCCAATCCACCTATCCCACACATCTTTGGACTGAAGGAAGCCCACGCAGACACAGGGAGAATGTGCACACTCCACACAGACCATCGCCTAAGGGTGTAATCGAACCCAGGTTGCTAGCGCTGTGAGGCAACAGTGCTAACCATTGAGCCACCGTGCCGCTTGGTTTATCCTTGTGGAGGGGCGGGGAGAGAAACAAGGTTAATGAGGGCTTTATTGGAGATGTATAAGATTATGGAAGATTTTCAAAACAAAAACCAATCACCTTAGCTGATGGTTTAAAGACTCGGGGGTTGGGGGTTGATGGCTCTGATTTAAAGTGTCATACAGGAGCGTCATTTGAGATTTCCATCAGTTCTGAGGAATGTGAGGATGATCCATTTTACACAGTGAGTATCCACTGTCAAAGAGGGAAGCTGCAAAAATAGTTTCGTAAGGAAATTGGTTGGGCACTCGAGGGATTTAAACTTGCAAGGCTACATGGGCATTGTGACTATCTAGATTGCTCTACAGTGAGCCAGCTTGGATTTGTTGGACTGAATGACCCCTGCTGAATTGTTTTGACCATGTGGATGGTATTTACTCCATGTGAACAGACTTACCTGACAAATGGAGAATGTGTGAAAGCCCCATGATGCTTTTGCTGGGGAAGGCTGCCTGGATTAGCTGCCAATCAAGCTTGTAAGTGGTCAGTGCTGAGGTTTTTCCCAGGATTTGGCAGGGAGAGGTACAGAGCTGACAGAGGATGCCAGTTTGCAGGCAGGGCAGAAAGGGGAAACTTAGGATTGCAGAAGAGGGGAGACTCAGATACATCTTTTCCTGATGTTTGACAATGAGGAAATCCCCTGGAAGCTTCCCACCCTGGACATAAAGGGGACAGAAGCAAAAAAAAACAGTGGGGCACTTGATGAAAAGGCCCCTGTCTCCTGACACACCTCAGCAGAGACCACTATATTCCATCCAATGACTCCATGACAAGGTCAGAAGTCACACAACATCAGGTTACAGTTCAACAAGTTTATTTGAAATCACAAACTTTTAGAGCGCTACCCCTTTGTCAGGTGAAGACTGGTCAAATAAACCAGTTCTTGGAAAGGTCACCGGACCTGAAACATTAATTCCAGTTTCCCTTCACAAATACTTCTTTTCCAGCAATTTCTGTTTTTGTTTCTGATTTACAGCATTCCCAGTTCTTTTGATTTTTTAACCAGCACTTCCACATCAAGACTCCATGGCTACTCAGCGAAACACCACACATACCAACTACAGACTCCTACTGCAAAATACTGACATTTCCTCACCCTCTCACCCCTCTCTGATTCAGTCTTCATTCACCTTCTGAGAGGCAGCCTGAATCTTGCTAAACTCAACAGAAATTCATTTTAAAGGTATTTTTAAAAATTGGTATCGCATGGCAAGCCCTCAACTGAAGAAAAACAGAGAGAGAGGAAATCCTCAGCATCCACCATTGCTTTATTTTTAATTCATTCATGGAATGTAACTGTGACTGGAAAGGCCAACATTTATTTCCCTTAACTGAGTGAATTCCTCAGATACTTCAGAGTATCAATGCTACCCACATTGCTGTAGCCCAGACTATGGGAGCACAGCAGATTTCCTTCCTTAAAGTGAATCAGATAGCTCTTTACAATTATCCAGCAGTTATATGGTCATCAATACTGATTCCAGGCTTTTACTCCAGAATTATTTATTGTCTGAATTTAAATTCTCCAGCCACTGGGCTGGGATTTGAACTTCTGTCACTGATCAGCCACTTGGGTTATTTGACCTGGTGAACTGGGTTGATCGTGTTCAATTCTTTCTTGCAGCTTGTATATTTGCCATCATTCAGCTAAAAGTGATCAAGTGAAACCAAGAGCACAGTGCAAACTGCTTGCAACTAGTCCAGCGTATAACATAACTGAGGATTAAGTATATTTTTGTGTGTCAATGTTTGAAATCTGAGCATCATCGTTCACAAAGGATCAGCAGTTTGATGCTTGCTATCGGAGAAAGTGGGGTGTAGGCAAAGGAGTGACATGCTAGTTACTAATCCCTATGTGTTGTTGGGGAGGAGAGTTTACCACAGTCAAAATCACAGGAGTGTCTTTTGAGATTTCCATCAGTTCTGTGTCAATGGTGGAAAATTTATTGGATGCAGATTCAGACATGGAGTTGTGGGAAACAACAGATAAGTTTGCAGTGCAATAATAACCAGAGTTTGGAGGTGGCAAGAAAGAGAGGTCATGGTCAAATTGGTTAAAGAGGGAAGTGATGACAACAGTTTAGAAAGAGAGGGGCAAATATCTGAAGTAAGACCAATAGGTGTAGGAGCAGAGTTAGGCTATTGGGGCTATCAAGTCTGCTTTGCCATTCAGTGAAATCACAGCTCTTTTGATCATTCCTAACTCCACTTTCCTGCCTTTTTCTAAAAACCCTTGATTTTCTTACTGATTAAGAATTTGTCTTTCTCAGTTTTGAATATTCTTAACAACCCAGCTTCAACTGTTCTCTGTGATAAGGAATTCCACAGATTTGCTACCCTCTGAAAGAAGAAATTTCTCCTCATCTCTTTCTTAAACTTCAAGGGGAGGTGATGGCCTAGTGGTATTATCACTGGATTATTAAACCAGTGACCCAGATAACATCCTGGGAACCCAGGTTCGAATCCTACCATGGCAGATGGTGGGATTTGAATTCAATCAAAAAGAAATCTGAGATTAAGAGTCTAATGGTAACCATGAATCCGTTATCGATTGTCACTAATCCCCTTTCGGGAAGCAACCTTCCATCCTTTACTTGTCTGGCCTACATGTGACTCCAGACCCACAAGAATGTTGTTGACTTATAAACGCCCTCTGGGTACTTAGGGGGTGGCAATAAATGCTGGCCTAGCCAGTGATGCCTGCATCCCATGAATCAATTAAAAAAAAGTGACGCTTTATTCTGAGATTATGGCCTCTGGTCCTAGACTGTCCCATAAGGGGTGGTAACCTTTCTGCATTCAGTATGAATCTTGTAATGGTTCAGGTTAATGTTCCCTCTCCCTGATGTGCCTCAGTGTTAGCAGCTCTGACACTGCAGGTAAGGGAATGTTTTACTATATCGGCTTGTATGGGGCCGCAAATGAAATCATGTGGTCAGCAGGTTAATGGGAATAGCATCAAGAGAGTGGGAGGTGAGTCATCTGTAACTCTGAACAAGCCATAGGAAAGAGGGAGGCAACAGGCATTTCATAGAAATAGGAGAAGGGCATTGAGGTCTTTATTCCTGCTGCAATATTCAATTAGATCCCAGTCGAACTGCATATTAATTGCATCCAATTGTCTTCGTTCCATGTACCTTAATATCCTAATCTAGCAGAAATCTATCAATCTCAGTTTTGAGGTTTTAGTATACTCTATACCCTACCTGTTTGAAGGCAGGTATGGGAAAGAATTCTAGAGTTCTATCGCCTTTGGTGTGAAGAATTGTTTCCTGAAAGTTCTTCTAGTTATAGCTCTATGTCAGGACTCTCCCTGCAAAGACAAATCTTTATCTACCTGAACAACAACTTTCATCATCCTAAACACCTCAACGAGATCATTCCTTAATCATCTGTGTTCATGAGAAACATGCAATTGTCGCTTTGAACTGTAAATTTATTTGACTTTTTCTCTGGAAGCCGAGCCATTTTAAGCAGGTAGTGTTCATTCTGTCAACATTTTAAATCTGTAAATATCATTTAAGAACAATATCTGTTCTTATAATGTGAATGAAATATTTACTTCTGTTGTCAACATTATGTCTCTTTCAATATTTGCTTTATAATGTATCTGGAGACAAGAGGTGAAGAAAAAATTGTTTGCTGACCATCTATGTTCAATGGCTAATTCTGTATTCCTCAATAAAAGACTAGACCTAGACATTCTGCCCAATATGTGTTCCTGTCCCACCATCTCATATGATCAAATGCCTATTACTCTGTGCTGCTTCCAGAGAAACCTTTTATTTATTGGTTTTTAGGATTGCTGTCAAAGCCTTTATTGTACATCCCAATCTGTTTTGGGCATTAAAAGACAATCATGTCATGAGGGACAGGAATGTAACATAGGTCAAATCAGGCAGGTTTACTTCTTCAAAGGACATTAATTGGATTTTTGCCACAATCTATTGTCTTCTATGGTGGGCTTTCTGGTGAGAGCGTGCAGATCATCAGATTTAATTAGAATTTAATCAGGATGTAATTTTACAATTTGCCACCATAAAATTTGAGGATTTAAACCCTCTTGACTTGAAAATTCTAATGCCCTAGAATGTCACAGTGCAGAAGGAGGCCATTTGGACAACACGCCTGTACTAGCTCTTTGAAAACACTATTAAATTAACCCCGTTCTCCTGATCTATCCTCATGGCCCCGCTATGTTTTTGTGCTTTTCAAGTTTACTTTCGATTCTCTTTTAAAGATTACAATTGAATCTTTCAGGCAATACATCCAGTTTGCAGCAGCTTGCTGGGTAGAAAATAATTCACCGCATCATTTTTAAAACTTCTTTTGCTAATTATCTTAAAGCTTTATCAACTAGTTCCAGCCAAACTCACTGCTTACTTACACAATCTAAACCCACTATGATTTCGAACAGCTCTGTGAAATTGTCCCTTAACCTTCTCTGTTCTGAGGAGAACACTCTCAGCCATTCCACAAAACTGAACATTGATGTCCCCTGTTCAACAAATGTAGTGATTCACCTACATTGAACCTGTGGTAGATAAACCCATTTGTTAGATATGTACAATCTTTTAACAAATTCTGTTTTGTGTCACTTATTGCTGTTTTGCACATTTTGCTCCTTTGTTCTATTGAGAATCTTTCCTTTCTTCCAACGTCCTCCTATAATCAGTCTCTAGCCCATGTCAAGACTGAGTAACCATCTTGGCTCATCCTAATGGTCACTGTGTCATCAAAAGATAGCGCTTTTGTTTCTCCCTAATAGAGGCACATGGGAACAGTGCATTGCAACAGCACCCAAAACATCAGGAAAATTCCTTTCCCTTTCACTCTGAAGGGGCCTCAGTGAATATGGGCGATTTCCAACACTAAGAGCAATTGGCTTTTACTTTCAGGCCTGCTTTTGGGTTCAAGTGATGCGGGATTTGCGGAATGGTGTGAAGCTGAAGAAGGTGCAAGAGAGACAATATAACCCCCTGCCTATTGAGTACCAGCTCACACCGTATGAAATGCTCATGGATGACATCCGATCCAGAAGGTACACGCTGCGAAAAGTTATGGTGAGTCATTGGTACCAACTCAGACCGTGTGTGTGTGTGTGTGTGTTTGTGTTTGTGTGTCATTAAATGCTGGCTAAGCAGTGACGCCCCTATCCTATGAGTGGAAGCCAAGTGGAAACGCATGATTAAAAACTTGCGTTTCCGACATATAGCAACTCTGAACCAACCACTGTGTGTTGAATTTTTTGTGAGATAGGGAACAGTGAAAGGACACGGGATTTTTATTTCCTTGTCTAAATATATAATATGTACTGAGTAAGATTGTTTTAGTTGTGGTGGTTTCTTTTTCAGTTTCCTGCATGTTCCGACAGCAGAGGTGATGCAATTCTTTACATGTTGTAAACATTAAAATACTCCATCACAGAAACCTCTGGAACTGTCCTCTCTGTGTTTTCTGCCACCAGTCAGTGTTTAATTTGTCTGATAGTTGTGAGAGTCATGGTTATTGTTGTCATGATGTAAATAAAAATGTATGGTTGATTTGGTTTTCTTAGCAAGAACCAGGCAGTTCTGTCTCATCACAGGTTAGCTCCATTTCTGTAACATTGTTTTGTGTTGTGAAGCAGTCAGCAGAGCAGTTCTGATTAAGTGGTTAAGGCCATCTTGTTGTCTCAAGCCAAGCAATGAAATAAGCGAGTAAAAAGAATGTAAGGAAAGTCAGAGCAATGAAAAGATCATTTGACACAAGAAAAATCCCTCAGTTCAAACAGCAGCTTTTTCAAAGCCTTGATTCCTTTTTGTCTCCACAATCTCAATTTACAGATTGTTCCAAACATTTGTCACTGTTTGAGTGAAAGAGGATGTTTTGGGTGTGAGTCAATTTGCAGTAGTTGTGGAGCAGTGTAAATGCTACAATGGTAACATGTTAATATCTTCAATCATTTGCAGAATTATTCACAGCTCCCGGTACAGTTTTGGACTGATATTAATAATGGGAGTTGATTGCATGTAGGTAGAATTTACAGGAATGCTGACAATTGAAGAATGTTAATAGAAAAGAATGAAAAATAAATCTTGTGGCCTTTGGAAATGCTCTAAAGCAATTTAAGTTTATTAATTATTGTTGTTGAGATTGAAATGAGAATTAGTCCAGTCCCCAGTAGAACCATAACGAAAATAGAAAGGTGATGAGCCTTATCTTCAGAAGGGTGACCCTCTTTTCAGCTTCACAACACCATTTCCACATGTTTACATGGTTACAATGAACCAGAGACATGCCTGAGGATACAGCTGGTCAGTTTCAACACTGTATCAGATTTGAATGTACCTTTGCTCAGCCAGAACAGAATTTACAGTTTTATAAAATCAAACAAAAACAGAACATGAGGAGATCATTAACTTTATTATGACTGTACCACCTCTGTGGTGGGACTATCCAATTATCCTGCACAAAACCAGGCAAATCCAATCTGGCTAATCTGTATCTATCATCACAAAGTGATGGAGAATGTCATCGTTGAGCTGTGAAGCAGCATTGACTCCCCAGTAATCAACACACTTTTGCTCAGTTTAGGTTCTGCATGATCATTCGGCTCCAGACTTCATTATAACCTGTATGGACCAAATAGATTTTAAAAGAGCTTGTCATGTGTTGAAAATGCCGCTGTGTGTTTTGTCCCCTTAGAGCTACCAATAACATGTATGGTAGAGAATTAAAGGAATCCATGCCGCAAATGAATATATAGCAGTCTGCTTCTTATATGTGTATATGCAAAATAAAAGTTTGCTATTCAGCCTCTCAAGCCTACTCCCCCATTCTATAGGATCATGAATGATCTCTATTTGTGTTTCGAATTCCACATTCCACCTAACTCCATTTGATTCCCTAAGAAGAATCTTGCCAAATCTTTCATATTTTTTTCAAAACCTTCACAGAGTTGAACTTCAGAGAAGTGTGATTGATGGATTGTGGTATCAAGTAGGCCTCGCAATTTGAAGTCATGAGGGAATTAGGGTGAAACTGTCCTTTGATCTTACAAAGGAAGGTGGTTAAGGCCAATCACGGTCCATTGTGCAGGGGTTTCTCAAGATAATGTTCGGGTCCAATTGCCTTCAGCTGCTTCATTAATGGCCTTCCCTCTGACATAAGGTCAGAAGTTGGAATGATTTCTTTTGATTGCACAATGTTCAGTGCCATTTGCAACTCCTCAGATACTGAAGTATTCTTTATCTTTATGCAGAAAGACAGAAAATTTTGGACTGGTAAGAGCTAAATGAGAAATACCATCTATATCGCACAAGAATTAAGCAATGGCCCATCTCTCCTTGGTATCCAACAGCATTACCATCAATGAATCCCCACTATTAAAACCATTCTCAACCATTGAGAAACTGAACTGGACTAGTCATATAAAAATACTGTGGATTTTAGCTTGAAAGAGGGGGAAAGGCAGCAGTGAAACAGAAAAGCAAGGCAGCGTAGAAAATTTAGCAAACCAGAAAGGAATTAAATAGAATCATAGAGCTATACAACACGGAAACAGACCCTTCGGTCCAACTTATCCGTGCTGACCAGATATTCTAAGTTAATCTATTTGGCCCATATCCCTCTTAAACCCTTCCTATTCATACACTCATCCACATGCCTCTAAAGTGCTGTAATTGTACCAGCTTTCACCACCTCCTCTGGCAGCTCATTCCATACATGCACGACCCTCTGCATGAAAAAGTCAGCCCTTAGGTCCTTTTTAAATCTTTCCCTTCTCGCCTTAACCCTATGCCCCCTAGTTTTGGACTCCCCTACTCTGGGAAAAGACCATGACTATTCACACTATCTATGCTCCTCATGATTTTATATACTTCTGTAAGGTCACCCCTCATCCTCCAATGCTCCAGGGAAAACAGCCCTGCCTACTCAGCCTCTCCCTATAGCTCAAACTCTCCAATCTTGACAACATCCTTATAAATCTTTTCTGAACCCTTTCAAGTTTCACAACATTTTTCCTACATCAGGGAGGCTAAATTTAAACACAGTATTCCAAAATCTTGATAACTCTCCTGTTTTTAGTTTATGGTTTATCCTTTATCTACATTTTAAACCCCTTTCTATTACTCTGTAGTAGATCGTGTCCAAAGTATGGTTAATACCTATTGATCTGTTTTGAATCTGGACCAGTGTAGCATAAATGAAATTAGTTGGAATTGTTTGTCTTGGTTCTGATGGGCTACATGTCTCCAATTAGATTGGAACACATCTTTCAGTCAACTTGACTTCTCTTAAGGGAAATAACTCAATTGTGGAGAATGATAATTGTTCTCTTTTTGAAACGCTGGCTACATTAATAGCTGGTATTCATGTGAAGTAGTTTTTCAGACATGTTTACAGTTTCTTTTGTTAGTCCAAGTTGGTGATGGGCAATAATGAGAAGACAGAGTCAGTGATTCCACAATTAAGCTGGGGTTATGCTTGCTGGTGGTTTCTGGTGATGTTCCTGAACACTTGCTGAAGATTCTCAGACACAAGATCTATATGCATTTCGAAGCAAATGGACTTATTAGTGATAGACAGTATGGGAGGTCATACCTCACAAACTCGATCAAGTTTTTTGAGGAGGTGATGAAGATGATTGATGAGGGAAAAGCATTGATGTTGTCTACATGGACTTCAGTAAAGGCTTTGACAAGATCCCTCATGGCAGACTGGTGCATAAGGTTAAGTTGCATGGTATCAGGGTGAGCTGGCAAGATGGACATAGAACTGGCTGAGTCATAGGAGGCAGAGGGTAGTGGTGGAAAGATGGAGGGTTGTGACTAGTGGTTTTTCCCCAGAGATCATTGCTGGGACCTCTGCTGTTCATATCTACATTAATGATATGGAGGAAAACATAGCTGGTCTAATTAGTAAGTTTGCAGATGATACAAAGATTGGTGCTTAGTGAGGAGGATTGTCAGAGGATATAGATCAGTTGGGAGGCATGGACAGAAAAATGGCAGATGGAGTTTAATCTGGACAAATGTGAGGTGATGCATTTTGGAAGGACAAGTACAGTTGAAAATTACACAGTGAATGGCAGAACCCTTAGGAATATTGGTATGCAAAGAGATCTGGGTGTGCAAGTCCACAGATCACTGAAGGTGGCAGCGGAGGTAGATAATGTCGTAAAAAAGAGGCTTATAGTATGTTTAACTTCATTGGAAAGGGCATTGAGTATAAGGATAGACAAGTTAAGCTGCATCTCTATAGAACTTTAGTTAGGCCAAACTTGGAATATTACGTATAGTTCTGATCACCACACTGCCAGAAGGATTACCAGGATGTTGCCTGGTATGAGGATTTTAGCTATGAAGAAGGGTTGGAAAGACTGGGTTTGTTTTCACTGGAACGCAGGAGGTTGAGGGGTGACCTGATAGAAGTTAATAAGATTATGAATGGCATGGATAGAGTGGAAAGTATAAGGCTTTTCCCCAGGGTGGAGGGGTCAATTACTAGGAGACACAGGTTCAAGGTGCGAGGGGGAAAGTTTGAAAGAGATGTGTGCGGCAAGTTTTTCACACAAAGGATGCTGAGTGCCTGGAATAAGCTGCTAGAGAAGATGGTGGAAGTAGACACCATAGCAGCATTCAAGAAGCACCTGGACGAATCCATGAATAGGACGGGAATAAAGGGATATGGATCCTTTAGGTGAAGACAGTTTAAAAATGGAAGGGCAAAATGTGTCAGCGCAGATTCGGAAGGCCGAAGGGCCTGTTCCTGTGCTGCATTGCTCTTTGTGCTTAGTACGCAGCATGAGGGGAGGTTCTCTGTTCTATAGGTCTGTTTGACTATAATTGAATGTCAGGCTAGAAAATTGTTTCACTGGTGCCATCTTATGGGAGTACTGGATTTACATGGTAAAGTCAGTCACCATTATAAGGAAGCCAGGAGAAAAATGGCCTCTCTCTATTTTCCAAGGCAGCACTTGGTATGCCTCTTTTTTTTGGACCTGGCTACATTCCCTCTAACACAAATAAGCTTGTAAAAGATTCAACCCTTCACAAATCCCCACAGATACAGACAGCACAGTTTATGCATCTGTCTCCTGGTGTATATTCATGTCTCGCGCTTTCCTGATAACATTAATAAAGGAATGTGCCAGATTAGTGGTCTTAGAACATAGAACATAGAACAATACAGCACAGAACAGGCCCTTCGGCCCACGATGTTGTGCCGAACATTTGTCCTAGCTTAAGCACCCATCCATGTACCTATCCAATTGCCACTTAAAGGTCACCAATGATTCTGACTCTACCACTCCCACAGGCAGCACATTCCATGCCCCCACCACTCTCTGGGTAAAGAACCCACCCCTGACATCTCCCCTATACCTTCCACCCTTCACCTTAAATTTATGTCCCCTTGTAAAACTCTGTTGCACCCGGGGAAAACGTTTCTGACTGTCTACTCTATCTATTCCTCTGATCATCTTATAAACCTCGATCAAGTCACCCCTCATCCTTCGCCGTTCCAACGAGAAAAGGCCGAGAACTCTCAACCGATCCTCGTACGACTTCCTCTCCATTCCAGGCAACATCCTGGTAAATCTTCTCTGCACCCCCTCCAAAGCTTCCACATCTTTCCTAAAGTGAGGCGACCAGAACTGCACACAGTACTCCAACTGTGGCCTAACCAAAGTCCTGTACAGCTGCAACATCACTTCACGACTCTTGAATTCAATCCCTCTGCTAATGAACGATAATACTCCATAGGCCTTCTTACAAACTCTATCCACCTGAGTGGCAACCTTCAAAGATCTATGTACATAGACACCAAGATCCCTCTGTTCCTCCACCATAAAAATTACAAACAGCAGAGGACCCAGAACTGATCCCTGCGGAACTCCACTTGTAACTGGGCTCCAGGCTGAATATTTACCATCTGCCATCACTCTCTGACTTCGACCGGTTAGCCAGTTTTCTATCCAATTGGCCAAATTTCCCTCTATCCCATGCCTCCTGACTTTCCGCATAAGCCTACCATGGGGAACCTTATCAAATGCCTTACTAAAATCCATGTATAGTTGTGGTCTAAATGAATCAATGTTAAAGGTAATGAGTTTAAATTGTTCATATTATTGAAAAATTATTCTTAAATTCAGGATACAGAAATTAAACAGGAGTCCAAAAAATCTAACAGTATTAGGAGCTATTCAGCTTTTTAGAAGAAAATGATCCATATACTTCAGCAATGACGTGTCAAATTTTCAAACTTGACAGATATTTGAGCAGTTTGTCTCAAATGACAATTCATCTAGTTAGAAATATAAGGCAGGAGAATATCCAAAATAAAGATCAACCATGAGCATTCTTAGACTCTGCTGAATCCTTGCTCCTTGGCTAATTTTTGAACTTAGCTACTCCAGAGCAACAGAGTTTCATTCACTGCTTCACTGATGTTTCCATACAGACTCTAGGCTAACCGCAATGGGTTCACCATTCTGTTTCTTGTTCAAGTGATTAGTTAACATTGTATCTTCAATAGAAGGAAAGCCAGTGTATGGTGTTCCTCTTGCTGTCTGATAGTAGGACAAAAATAACCATGAAAGCACCCTCCATAGAGTTCCTTCTGTAAATCAGAGGGTTGTCAGCTGATGAGTACATCCAAGACTAAGATTTGTTATATTTTGGGCACTTTGAGAAACAAGAGATCTAGGGATCTTGGAAGAAAGTGGATTTGATTCACAAGTTCAACCATGATCTTGTTGAGTTGGTATGAGGGCTCACACAGCTGGTTTCTCTGCCTCTTTTTCTTGTATCATATTTGACTTCTCTATAGGGCCAGTTCACCTCCACCTTAAGGCAATTAAGGATGGCCTATAAAGCTGCCTCATGGAGCAATGCCTCCATACTGTGAAATAATTTTTTTTTTAAATGGCATGATACATTAATCATTAAATGTAATAAAGATGGTTGTTCACCTTCTTGCCAGTGGAAATGCATTCTCCTTAATTACTCAGTCAAAGCCTTTTTTCTAAAAAAGCTCTGCTTAACCTTCTCTGCTGAAGGTAAATTATCCAGATGACTGAAGGGCCATCACATATTGATAGCTGTAAAATCCTCTCAACAGGTATCTGAGTTTCCAACATGCACTAACATCAGGCAAGACCCACCACCAATAAAGTGAAGTTGAAAATGACTCTTCTATTATGAACATTCTTCAGTTCTGAAAGGAAATCACATTGAACTCATAATATGAACTCTTTCTTTCTTCGTAGATCGTGCCAGACATGTTAGTCTCTCCAGAAGTTTCTTCTTGATTATGACATTTTTTAGATCATGCTGTCTGAAAATCTAATGTTGCAAGGTTTATTTTTCCAAATGTTTGACTGACTCCTGGTTCTGTGATCTGTCTGCTCTAAATCTCAGAATCTCTGCTAGCCATCAATTTGTATCATTGATACAATGATATAGAAGTCTGCATTAGAGAGGAAGACCGATTAGTTCACTTCTATCATGTTTGTGCTGGATAAACTATCACCCTTCTTCATCTTATCTGTTAGCTTCCCAATGGACCTTTAGATTTCTCACTCTTTTCCATTCATTTTCCTAAGATTTGCCCTTGGGCTAATTTTCGTCTTTCAGGAGCAAGGCATCTAAATGGTTAAGAAATTTTACACAGATTTGCTCCATTAAAAGGTGAGATGGTAACAGTGAACAACCCCCTAGTGTTAGTCAATTTGTATAGTTATTCATCAACAGCCAATGTGGAATTAGCTGAGTTTAGTAAGTACAATAGCAGTGACAGAAGAATGTAAGGGCAATGAAATATTTTATATTAATTAAAGTAAGGTTATGCTGTATTGGACAATATTCTCCAAACACTATGGAAACAAAGCATTGGGAGCCCTCTGCAAACACTCAAATACCTCAACTACTTAATTTGATGCTGTGTATGTTAAGTTGGTATAGCACTAATAAGAGTACAGTTTCTGTGTTCCAAATTACTTTGTTTAGCATCGTAATAAGGGTTCAAATCAAGTTCCGGACTAATTGCTTATCGTCTTCCCATATTCCAACACCATGTTTGATGGTAACCATTGATGTTCTTAAAGTTGGTGGCAAAATTTTGAGTTTGCCCTAAGGCTGATGAGAAGACTAACCCCATTGTTAAAAATATCAAGGTCTACAAAAACAATGGATGGCAGCTTGGTGGTTACAACTAGTCAGCTAAAGCTTGGGAGTTTACTTGCATACCTTGTACCGAGGTGTTCATTGTTTTAACCAAACTGTCTGACATGAGATCTGCTGATGCTCCTTTATGGATTGACTCTCAGTTGGTCTCTCAAGTCCACTCAGAATGGTCACCACCTACTCATGGACAGTTAGGAATGGGCACCAAATGCTGACCTTGACAACAATATCCTTGTCCCACGGATGAGAAAAGAAATCACTCTAAAACGGACCTGAAAATACTCAGCTACACTTTCTGTAGGAAAATGTTTATCATAGTCTGCTTCAGAATGAACATATTTTGCAAAACTAAGAAAAATACGTATACAAATTTAAAGAAAGCCATGCTGGAGAAACCCAGCAGGTCTGGCAGCATCTGTGGAGAGTGAAACTCAGAATCCATGTTTCAAGTCATATTGGACTCGAAATGTTAACCCTTTTTCTCTCTTCACAGATGCTGCCAGACCCACTGAGTTTTTCCAGCACGACTTGTTCTTATTTCAGATTTCCAACATCTGCAATATTTTGCTTTTATTATTAGTATGAATACGACCTCTGTCTTTGCAGTTCAAGATTTGAAGACATTAAGTACAGCAGGACATAACTACATGTACATCATGCATTATATGCCCAGTTGCATTGATTCTGACATGGTTAAAAAGAAAATGCCTTCTTGTATTTAAGCCACAGACTGTGTGGAGTGTGATTTTTCTTATGATTTTAAAAACTTGAAGGATAATGAAGAAATTCATTCATAATACATCCTACCCAAGTGTTCGTTCATGTTTGATATGTTTCCATACTGGAAGCTAAGTTGATTATTGTTTTAAATAAAATATAGAGTCATCATAGAACAGAATCATAGAGTTATACAGCACACAAACAGACCCTTTGGTTCACTCTTCCATGCTGACCAGGTTTCCCAAACTAAACAAGTACCATTTGCCTGCACTTGGCCCATATACCTCTAAACCTTTCCCATTCATGTACCTATCCAATAGGCTTTTAAATGTTGTAACTGTGCCTGCATCTGCCACTTTCTCTGGCAGTTCATTCCATATACGTACCAGCCTCTCAGTGAAAAGGTTGCCCCTCAGGTCCCTTTTAAATCTTTCCCTGCTCACCTTAAAATTATGCCCTTTAGCTTTGAACTCCCCTACCCTAGGGAAACGACCTATGCAGTTCACCTTATCTGTGCCCCTCATGATAATGCTCATGTATAACCTGCCGCTCCAACCAAGCTTTTAGTCACCTCTCCAAATATCAGCATTTCTAGTTTAATGTGAAATTTTATAATACTCCTATGACGTGTATCGAGACTTGCATTAAATGTGCCGTACAAGCTATAAACTTTAGGGACAATGATAATTGGGGAATTTGTTATTCAGCTGCAAAAGAATGGCCCTTTTGCACATTTTCACACATTGTGCCACGCCCTGATCTGAAAGTCAGTTGGCACCACACCAACCAAACATTGTCTGCCCTGCAATGAAAATATGCTGGGAGAACATTCATTGGATTAGAGTGGAACTTCTGCTCCCTCAGTGACAGCAAGCCCCTTCCTAAAGATATTTGCACATGGCTCTTCCTAATCTCAGTACCAGCTCATGCCCTTCACTCAACTCTAAGTTCCTTCTTAGCTCCAATGCCAACTTAGTGCCATCCCAAGCACCAGCCCT
>NC_057713.1:12826439-12834104 GCF_004010195.1 Chiloscyllium plagiosum
AACATCCAAATCTCAGGAGCCTTGCTGACTTACAATGAAGTTATGAGTCTCACTTGGAGATGTCAATCAACCTGTTCCCTTAAGAGGCACCACACTGACCTAATTTTAGGTTGCAAAATCAGTCATATAGTACAGTTCCTACAATGATAGCCCATAGACTTATTTCAACAGTGTGAAATAGAAAGCACTGAATTTGCTTTTAAACTCCACAGATTTGTAAACATTCAAAGTCTGAACAACTTTGACAGTTCCAGAGGGTATTGAAATTCCAATAGACTTTTACAGTCCAACAAACTTCGGCAGTTCTTTAACATCATGACAGTTCTTTGACAGATTGGGAATATTTTGACAGAGCTGTGCAAAAATTCAGGCTGAAGTGAAGGGATTTGTTTCTTGTAATAATGCCTGTCAGACAAATCCTGTGGGATTCTGTTATATATTCTCCACATATCTTAGGAGATATCCTTTGCTAATGTTCATTAGTTATGATCTGTTTAAAAGGTGGTATGATTTCTGTGACTAATTTTTATTTCCCTGCTACAGGTTAATGGTAACCTCCCTCCCAAATTGAAGAAAAGTGCCCATGAAATGATCCTGGACTTTATTCGCTCAAGGCCTCCATTAAACCCTGTGAGTACAGCTGATATGTTTAGAATTCAGAATAGTCACAACTGACCTGCCGGGCCATGTGATATGTTTGAGTGACACCATGACCATGAGTATGAATGTCATATGGTTAGAAACTTACTTCGAGCTCTTTGCGGCGGTCTGCATTACTGAGGCAGGTAGAAGAGCATGAGAGCAATTCAAAATGGAGCTGCCCTTGAAAACCTGATTAATATTTGAAAGTCATAGATGACCACAGTCATCAGTGTTCAGGAGAATCCCTTACTTAGGAAGGGTATGGTCAAGGCTGATGCCTTAGCATTATTGCAGTGTATACAAGAAAAAAATAATATTTTCTTCATTGAAGAATATTAGAAGAATTTAAACATTGACAGGAGATGGTAGTATCATGGACTAGACCTGAGGATGTGGTTTTGAATCCCACCATGACAGCTGGTGGAATTCAGAACATAAAGCTAATCTCAGCAAATTGTAACCATGACAACTACCATCGATAGCCATGAAACCTCATCCAGTTTCTTCAGGGAAGGAAATCTGCCGTCCATACATGGTCTGGCCTACATGTTACTCCAGACCCACAGCAATGTGCTGACTCTCAAATGTGCTGTGATATTGCTACTTGATCATGGGAGATTAGGAATGAACAACAAATGCTGGCCTTGCTAGTGACACCTATATCCTGTGACCCTTATATCTCCTGACTCAGTATGTGGGGAGGAGGTGATCCAGCATGGGAAGATCCCAGTCATTTACCTTAAATGGCCCTCAACCATTACATTAAGCCCAGCCCTGGAAAGTTGTTGGAAAACAGGCACACAGTGGGGAGCCAAATTGAGGAACCAGTTTCATGTTTTCCACCTGTTCTAGCCTCCAATTCCTCCTCCTTAGGTGTGGGTAAATACCATCAGTCTCTTCACATCCTCCCTATGCAACTCATTCATAATTGTAAACCAGGTCAAACATTAAATTTAATCCTTTATAAAGAAAGAAGACCCACCCTGATCCGACATTCCCGATAGCTGTTACCTCTCACTTTTGTTACCAGCCTCGTATTTGCAATTTTGCCAGTCAGATCTGTGACAGTTGTTAATTTCTCTGGGTCACAGGCATCTGCACGGAAACTCAAGCCACATCCACCACGTCCTCGGAGTCTCCATGAAAGAATATTAGAAGAAATCAAATCTGAGCGAAAACTGCGGCCAGTATCACCCGATATGATCAGACGTAGCAAACATGGTGAGTCCATGACAATAAAACTGCAATCTATAAAAGCTGTGGTTTATGGATAATGTTTCCTTTATTTATTTTGTGAAGAAGTGACAAAAATACACGATGCACCAAGTTTCATTTCAAAGTCAGTACAGGAAGACCACAATTCCTTTTATCATTATTCATTAATTTTAATGAAAGATTAACTTAAAAAGAAACTCATGCATTAGGCTAAGAGTGGTTGTGGATAATGGGTACAATTTGAAAGGTGCCAATTGGCTGATTATATTAAGGATGTGAATGCATTGGAGAGAGCTCAGAAGCAGTTTACAGAAATAGTTCCACGAATGAGGAATTTCAATTATAGGGATAGATCGAAGAAATTGGGACTGTTATCCTTGGAGAGAAGGCCGAGAAGAGATTTTATACTGATTTTCAAAATCATGAGTAGGCTGGATTGAGCAGATGTGGAGAAACCCACTCCTAAAAGGAGCAAGAGTTTAAAGTGATATGTAAAAGCAGCAAGGGTGAGCTGAGGAAAGATGCTTTAACTCAGTGGATAGTTCAGATCTGAAATGCACTGCATGGAAGTAGAGGCAGGATCAGTTGAGGAGTTTATTTGAATAAAAAGATAACATGCAAAGGTGTGGGAGAAGAGAGCAGGAGATTGGTACAAGGTAACAATACTCATTTATAGAGCCAGTACAGGCATGATGGCCTGATTAATCTCCATCAGCACCATAAATTTCTGTTTTTAAAAATAAATCTATGTAGTGTTTTAAAATATGATTTTTAAAACAAAATTGTAAATGCAGTTTACAGTGAAGCTAGATCGCTTCCTAGTGTCTAATCTCAGATCAGCATTGTTAAAGGTGGCTGGAACCTCTGCATAGCTCTTGGACCCAGGTCACCATAGGAACTTGGTGGGATCAATGGAGTTAAAGTGGATTGCACTTCAATAGCACCTTACTGCACGCACAGAATGACTCACATATCGGCACCGGTGAATTAGTTTTGTCTTGCATCCACTGTTGTAATGTAGGCAACAGCAATGGGCAAACTGCTCACGAGCAGGCAAAAAGAAGTGAGTGACCAGTCCAGAGTGTTTCTAATGGGGGAGTTTTATGAAAGAAGTTTTGTTCACTCTTGGCTGGGACAGGCATTTATTGCCCATCCCTATTTGCCCACGTGGGTGGTGATGTGGTCAAGGTACACCCAAGGTGTAGTAGGACTATACATGTTAGTGCTTTGAGCCAGTGACAGGGAAGGAGTAGGAATATGAGCACAAGACAGGATGGTTGGCAACTTTGAGGGTGATGTGGAGGTGGTCCCATGGTTCTGCTGTCCCTTCGCTTCTATGATAAAGAAAGGAGGAAGGCTAGACTCAGAAGCAAGAAAACCCATTTTGTCTTTGAATTGAATTGTTAGTATTCATCTAACTCAGCAGACAGAATTTCACTTTAATGACTCATTCAACAAATGATGCCTTCAGACATTTGTGCCTCCCATAGGCCAGCAGTGACATATGAGCTTCGGTTACAGCAACTCTCTGACTCAAAATTGAGAATACCACCAACTGAGCAAAGCCTGGTGTGATTGTTAGTATTCATCTAACTCAGCAGACAGAATTTCACTTTAATGACTCATTCAACAAATGATGCCTTCAGACATATGTGCCTCCCATAGGCCAGCAGTGACATATGAGCGTCAGTTACAGCAACTCTCTGACTCAAAATTGAGAATACCACCAACTGAGCAAAGCCTGGTGTTTCGTGTGTGTGTGTGTCTGTGTGTGTGTGTGTTTTCAAATGAGAAAGCAAATATTAGGGCATCAAAGACATTTAAAAATGTTTTTGATTTAAGGTATTGAATTTGTTTTGCTGGCACTTTTATGGATTACACTATAAATAAGGTATCTGTTTATCCAGGATATGGTATGCATTGTCAGTGAAATGTCTAGAGGATCCATAGAGCAGATGTCATTCAAGCACATTGTCATACAGTCCTACAGCACAGAGACAGGCCTTTCAGCCCAAACTTTGGCCCACATTAAGATCACTATAAGACTCGTGTAGCGTTGCCTTTCATTGTGCAGTTTGTGAAATGATATGCTTTGTGTTACATGGTGCTGAGAGTAGTGTCATGCTGCTTAGCTGGCTAATTAATACTCAATTAGAGCTAAATCCTCTATGCATATATATAATATTTGTTTCTCTGGTTATTGAGAGTTCCTCACATAAATGCCTACGGAAAGGTTTGAAATATTACACCAATGTCACGGCATGAAGTGCAGGGATGAAAGTTTCAGGGTTTTCTTTCAGCCCTTTGCTGTTCATGATGCAGTGACTGCAGGCTGGGAGTGCCCTTCACGTGATACTTTGTGGGTGATCTCTTGGTTCCAGCAGCTGAGCTGATGATAGCACGTTTCTCTCTTCACAAAATCAAAGAGGTGTCACAGTGCAGAACATGCTTTCGGCTCATTGTGTCTGCACAGGCTCTTCAATCAGCAACGTGTCTTAGGGTCTTTTTCCTGCCTTTTCCTCATTCCCTTGCACATTTCTTCCTATTTAAAGAAATCATCCAATGTCTCAGTTGAACCTGCCTCCACCACATTCCCAGGCAGTGCATTCCATATCCTAGCTACTCATTTCGTAATAACGTTTTTTTTCTCACATCACATCAGCTTCTTTTGAAATCACTTTAAACCTGCACCCTCTGGTTATTGATCCTTTTATGGACCGGACTGTTTCCCCCATATACTCTATCCAACACATGCAACATTTTGAAAACTTCTATCAGATCGCCACTTGGTCTTCTTCTGTCGAAGGTGAACATCCCAACCTCTCCAATCTATTCCTCGTAACTAAAGTTCTTCTGGAACCATTTTTGTAAATATCTTCTGCACTATCTTCAATGCATTCCCATCCCTCTTATAGTGTGGCACCCAGAACTGTACACAATCCTCCAAACTGAGTTCTAACCAAAGTCTTATGCAAGTACGATATCTTGCTCTTGTATTCAATGCCTCTATTAATAAAGTGATTAGTAGCTAATGAACCTTTTTTTTATTGTTGAGAAACATACAGTCAAATGCAGTCAAACATGCCACTCGAACCCACTGCCAGTCATTGCCAAAGCAAACTTGACGAACATAAGAGCAAGAGACTGAGTAGCAATCAATAGCAGGAAATCTTCAGCAGAAATGTAGAATAGGAGGAAAGACTATGTTGTGCTTTGCTGGACGGTTACAAATCTTCAGTACAAGTTTGAAATACCAGCTTATTTTATTTAGTTGTGGGATGTGGGTGTCACTGACTTGGGCAACATCTATTGCCTCATTGCCCAGAGGATAGTTAAGAGTCAACTGCATTGCTGTTGGTCTGGAGACATGTCTAGACCAGGTAAGAACATTAATACAGCAATTGGGTCTTTCACAACAGACAACAGTGGTTACATCAGACTAGTATTTAATTCCAGATTTTATTGAATTCAAATTCCACCATTTGACAGGATGGGATTTTAACCTAAGTCCCAGAATATTAGACCTGAAAATGTGTTGCTGGAAAAGCACAGCAGGTCAGGCAGCATCCAAGGAGCAGGAGAATCGACGTTTCGGGCATAAGCCCTTCTTCTTCAGGATATTAGTGTAAAGTTCTGAATTGCTAGCTGAGTGACACTATTGCTATGCCACCACCTCCTTGTGTGCTTTTATGAAGTTAATAAAATATAGTCTGTTTGTTAACCTCTGGCTAATTTCTTGTGGATAACCAGGATCTTGCCAAGCAAGTAGCTGAGGAGTGTGGCGGTGAAGTTGCGCCACAGTGGCTCAGTGGTTAGCACTGTTGCCTCACAGTGCCAGGGACCTGGGTTCAATTTCCACCTTGGGTGACTGTCTGTGTGGAGTTTGTACATTCTCCCCACGTCTGCATGGGTTTCCTCTGGGTTCTCTGATTTCCTCCCGCAATCCAAGGATGTGCAAGTCAGGTGAATTGGCTATGCTAAATTGCTCATAGTGTTAGGTGCGTTAGTCAGGGGTACATATAGGGTAGGGGAATGGGTCTGGGTGGGTTACTCTTCGAATGGTCGGTGTGGACTTGTTGGGCCAATGGGCTTGTTTCCATACTGTAGGGATCTACTCTAACTTAAACTTTAAATAGAGTTCAGTTGCTTAGGGACATAAACACATTGATGTGAAAGTACAATGGCTTCTGCAATTAATTGTTATCTCTCTGAATTGTATTGGACGTCTAAAGATTTAATAGAAGCAGGCTTAGCAGTGGAATCTGGGGTCTTATTGATTTGATTCCCATCCCACTGACAATGCCAACTACCTTTGTCTAATATCTTAATATTTAACAAGATTTAAATATTTAAAGGAATCACTTTGAACACAAATGTCAAGGCATTTTATACGAACGCTGTCAAACTTCAGAAAATATAAGCAGCAGTAAAATTAGAAATTTCTCAACAGTTTCAGGAGCCACATTGAGAAATACTGCTGAAGTGATGAAGGAGGTATTAAGCAGTTTGCATGACAATGTTCATAGTAGAACTAATAAAGTTGATGAGCTGCAGACAGAAATTGCAATGTGATTTTGTGATGTGGTTGCAGTAACAGATATACAGCTTAAACAAGATCATGAATGAGTTCTTAGCATCCCTGGTTATGATGAGGAAAAAGAGGAAGCAGTATTGATTGATGAACACTTATGTTACAGTTCCAAGTAGAAAAGCTAGGTTAGATGATTCCATATCTGAATCTATTTGAATGAAGAAACAAAGGAAGGGCTGTTCCATTCATTGATGGAAACCTTTTTAAGGATTTTCAAACAATGAACAGTATATAGGTGAATAGATTTGGAGGTAAATTTTTAAAGTGTGTAACAAAATTGAGGCAGTAATATTAAGAGATTATAAATTTGCTTGTATCGACTGAGTAAAACACGGTGCCAAGAATTAGGAAAGAGAGAATTTTTTCACTGTGGGTACAGAAGAACTTTCTGAGTCAGTATGTCTTTTGTTTAACATGGAAGGAAAATAGTGTTGGATCTAGTTCTGTGACATGAAGTAAGGCAAGTAGAATGTGTAACAGCAGGAAATCATCTTCCTACCAGTGTCTGGAATATAATTCTGTTTAAAAACATCAAAGATTATGAGGCACAATGATGGGAGTGCCAATGTCACTGTTTTAAGAAAGAAGATAAACACAGGTAAATTGGGAAGGACAATTGCTGGATTAGACGGTAATGAAAGGACGGAGGGAATTGAGGAAAAGGATAGTTCAAATAGTTCAGCACTTGTCCTTCAGTGGGAAAGTCTAAAGTACAAGATGCCAAAAGAAGTGAAACTGAAAATAAAATGTTAAAAAGGAGGCTTATGACAACAAGGCAGGGCAGGTGACTGAGGTGTCAATGGGGGAGCACTTTGGGGCCGGCGACCATAATTCTATTCGCTTTAAAATCATGATGGAAAAGGATAGACCAGATCTAAAAGGTGAAGTTCTAATTTGGAGAAAGGCCAATTTTGACGGTATTAGGCAAGCGCTTTCAAAAGCTGATTGGAGGCAGATGTTCGCAGGTAAAGGGACGGCTGGAAAATGGGAGGCCTTCAGAAATGAGATAACGAGAAACCAGAGAAAGTACATTCCTGTCAGGGTGAAAGGGAAAAAACAATGACTGCAGATGCTGGAAACCAGATTCTTGATTAGTGGTGCTGGAAGAGCTCAGAAGTTCAGGCAGCATCCAAGGAGCTTCGAAATCGACGTTTCGGGCAAAAGCCCTTCATCAGGAATAAAGGCAGTGAGCCTGAAGCGTGGAGAGATAAGCTAGA
>NC_057713.1:12834716-12846089 GCF_004010195.1 Chiloscyllium plagiosum
GGGGAGGTACTAAATGAATATTTTGCATCAGTATTTACTATGGAAAAGAATATGGAAGATATAGACTGTAGGGAAATAGATGGTGACATCTTGCAAAATGTCCAGATTACAGAGGAGGAAGTGCTGGATGTCTTGAAGCGGTTAAAGGTGGATAAATCCCCAGGACCTGATCAGGTGTACCTGATAACTCTGTGGGAAGCTAGAGAAGTGATTGCTGGGCCTCTTGCTGAGATATTTGTATCATCGATAGTCACAACTGAGGTGCTGGAAGACTGGAGATTGGCAAACGTGGTGCCACTGTTTAAGAAGGGTGGTAAAGACAAGCCAGGGAACTATAGACCGGTGAGCCTGACTTCAGTGGTGGGCAAGTTGCTGGAGGGAATCCTGAGGGACAGGATGTACATGTATTTGGAAAGGCAAGGACTGATTAGGGATAGTCAACATGGCTTTGTGTGTGGGAAAACATGTCTCACAAACTTGATTGAGTTTTTTGAAGAAGTAATAAAGAAGATTATTGGGAGACTGATTAGCAAGGTTAGATCTCACGGAATACAGGGAGAACTAGCCATTTGGATACAGAACTGGCTCAAAGGTAGAGGACAGAGGGTGGTGGTGGAGGGTGGTTTTTCAGACTGGAGGCCTGTGACCAGTGGAGTGCCACAAGAATCGGTGCTGGGTACGCTACGTTTTGTCATTTACATAAATGATTTGAATGCGAGCATAAGAAGTACAGTTAGTAAGTTTTCAGATGACACCAAAATTGGAGGTGTAGTGGACAGCAAAGAGGATTACCTCAGATGACAACAGGATCTGGACCAGATGGGCCAATGGGCTGAGAAGTGGCAGATGGAGCTTAATTCAGATGTGAGGTGCTGCATTTTGGGAAAGCAAGTCTTAGCAGGACTTATACACTTAATGGTAAGGTCCTAGGGAGTGTTGCTGAACAAAGAGACCTTGGAGTGCAGGTTCATAGCTCCTTAAAAGTGGAGCCTCAGGAAGATAGGATAGTTTGGTATGCTTTCCTTTATTGGTCAGAGTATTGAGTACAGGAGTTGGGAGGTCATGTTGCGGCTGTACAAGACATTGGTTAGGCCACTGTTGGAATATTGTGTGCAATTCCGGTCTCCTTCCTATCGGAAAGATGTTGTGAAACTTGAAAGGGTTCAGAAAAGATTTACAACGGTGTTGCCAGAGTTGGAGGATTTGAGGTATTTGGAGAGGCTGTTTTCCCTGGTGTGTCGGAGGCTGAGGGGTGACATTTTCGAGGTTTACAAAATTATGATGGGCATGGATAGGATAAGGAGACAGTCTTTTCCCTGGGGTTGGGGAGACCAGAACTAGAGAGCATAGGTTTAGAGAGCAGAGGGGTAAGTTATAAAAGAGACCTGAGGGGCAACTTTTTCACGCAGAGGGTGGTACGTGTATGGAATGAGCTGCCAGAGGATGTGGTGGAGGCTGGTGAATTGGCATTTAAGAGGCATTTGGATGGTTATATGAATAGGAAGGGTTTGGAGGGATATAGGCCGGGTGCTGGCAGGTGGGACTAGATTGGGTTGGGATATCTGGCCGGTGTGGACAGGTTGGACCGAAGGGTCTGTTTCCATGCTGTACATCTCTATGACTCTATTAGGAGTGAGATGCGTTGAACCACCAGGCAGATCATGGTCAGTACAGTAGGGAATTGAAAAAGCAAATATGATAATGCAATGTGAGGTTTTTGAGAAAAGATTAACATTATTAACATTAGGTAACATTAAATTAAACATTTAAACATTTTCTAAATTTATGAGGTATAAGAGGTAGCTAGGGTAAAACTTAGGCTTGTTAGGCACTGAAAGGGAAGTCTTCATGTTGAGGTAGAGAGCAAGGCTAAAGTACTTGTATCTATCTCCACAATGGTTAACAATAAAAGAGAAGAAGGAAGATGCACACACAGTAGTATCAGCTAGTGAAGGTGAGTCAAAAAATATGATCTTTACTTGATGCCTCACCTGGCCCAGATAGATTGCAACTAGATTCAAACTTAGAAACAGCAAAGGTAATTGTATATAGGAATTGTGTCGGACTATTGAAAGATTGTGAATGTGATACCCCTACTTAAAAAAGGGGTGTACAAAGTTAAAAATCACACAACACCAGGTTATAGTCCAACAGGTTTAATTGGAAGCACACTAGCTTTCGGAGCGACGCTCCTTCATCAGGTGATAGGTGCGTGCTCTGAAAGCTAGTGTGCTTCCAATTAAACCTGTTGGACTATAACCTGGTGTGGTGTGATTTTTAACTTTGTACACACCAGTCCAACAGGTTTAATTGGAAGCACACTAGCTTTCGGAGCGACGCTCCTTCATCAGGTGATAGGTGCGTGCTCCGAAAGCTAGTGTGCTTCCAATTAAACCTGTTGGACTATAACCTGGTGTTGTGTGATTTTTAACTTTGTACACCCCAGTCCAACACCGGCATCTCCAAATCTTAAAAAAGGGGGGAGCTGGTGGCATAGTGGTGATGTAACTGTACTAGCAATCCAGGCCAATGTTCCAATTTCAAATCGTACCATGGTGGATAATAAAATTAGAATTCAATAAAGTCTGGAATAAAGAGCTAATCAATGGCAGCCACGTATCCAGTGTTGATTGTTGATACTGATAAGCAAAGTTCCAGATGTCGAGAAATCTAGACAGGATGGTGACGTGGGCAGAAACAAAGCAAATGCAGTTTAGTGCAGAAATTGTGGAATATTGTTGAAAGTATTGTCAAAAGCTTCTCGTCTTGCATTCTTCAGCACATTTGCAAGACTACTGAAGTAAGGAGGAATAATATTCTAAACAGTATGAGAAGAGAGTGCTGGTTGGTTAGTTAGTGAACTCTGATAGAGGTTTGCTATGGAGAATGCACCAGTTATGTGATGGCTGACAGCTAACAGCCAGGATTTCATTGACCTGGTCAAGAATTGAACTAAAGGATTACTGTCGCCTAGTTTGTCAAGTTGACACAGGCACAACGTATGCACATAATACTTCTCTTTGTAAAGAAGCTTTGTAAAAAGCCCTGTGTATTGGTATAGCCACCAGCTATATCAATACACAAAACTGGGAGCCCAGCCTGACTCAGGTTCAGCAATGGGGTACAATCAGACATGTTACTAAAACGATGTATTCTCGAAAGTCTCAGAATTTCTCATTAGTCTGTACAAAGTAAACTGATCTTACTCCTACCATACTAGGAGATACAATTTGGAATTGGCTCACTAGCTGTTCTTTGTAAAATTATGGCCCGAATTTGACCATGGAAGCTAGAGTCCTGTTGGCAGGAATTAAAGAAACAATTTGCCGGTGGCAGCCAATTAAATAGCTGCTGCCAGGGGACTGCTGTCCAATCACCAGAAGAGGTGGGAGTTGCTGACCAATCACTAAGACCTGTTCGGAGCTGCTGTCCAGTCAGTAAGAGGTGCTAGGGGCTAATGACCAGTCCGGAAGAGGTACCAGCCCAACAATCAGCCCCACCTGTTGAGGTGGCCATTGCTATGGCACCAGTTACAAGGAGGCGGCACCTCAATATCTGGGGATCCTCAAAGAGAGGGAATGAGACCTGGGAAGTGCCAGTGCTCTGGTAATTGTGGGGATTTGTCGTGCATTGAAGGAGCTTAATTGTGTTCCAAATAGGCAGCTGCTCTTCCGACTTTCCTATCGCTGACCTGGCAGTAGGAAGACATCGAGGAGAAAGTGAGGTCTGCAGATGCTGGAGATCAAAGTTGAAACTTTATTGCTGGAACAGCACAGCAGGGTGTTCCAAATAGGCAGCTGCTCTTCCGACTTTCCTATCGCTGACCTGGCAGTAGGAAGACATCGGACAGACTTGTCTCTGAGCCTTTCCACTGCCATTCTGTCTGCCTGCCCATCTCTTAGCCCTTCAGCCCAGGGCATGGCAAATTCCAGGTCTGTGTATTTGCTTATTGAGAAATCAAGTTTGGTCTCAATTCTCAGGCTATTGGCTATTAGAATTCCTGCCAAAGTTGTTTACAGCATTGTTTACAGTTCTCACATGAAGAGCAGCTATTTTGAAACAGGTAGTGTCTTGTTTCCTCTGCTTGTGAAATCATATTCCAGTAAGAAAAAAACAATGTCTTACAGATGAAGTAGAAATAATAGAGAAAAGCATTACAGTGATTCAAAACAAGGGTTTGCTGTAGCATCCTCATGGATCTAGTAGTCTCACGAACCAACTCATATCATATTTGAGCATCAATCTCAATTCTCCTCAATTAATTGTTTTCTTTCATTGAGAGCTAACCATGTGAATAATTGGAGTAATGTATCCCTTACTGCCCTGTCTTTATTAGTTCTCTGCATAAAGTTGAAAGATTTCAATGTTGAGATGAAATTCTAACTGTATTATTTTCTCCAGTTTTTTTCCTAACCATCCAATTGTTTTTCTTACAGTAATGAGGCCACTTAGCATGTCTTGCAGTTTTGACTTGTCAGGTAAAGGCAGCTCCGTACCTGACGTGGTGGTTTTTGTCATGTATCGCTTTTGCTTTTGCATCTTTCACTTCATCCACCTTTGTTTTAACCATTCTTGGCTCCTTTGATTATTTTAACGTTGCTGTTGGTTTTATGGTTTGTGCTTGATGCAGCAGCTTTGGTGGTTGTGGTTTCAATGTCTACGGTAATGGGGCGCTTTCAGCATTTTGCAAATTGAGCTTATGTCAACAACGAGTAAGTTCGGTTCGATGTGGAAGTGCTTTTGTATTTACTTGTTCATGAGCAGCACAGGCAATGACATCATTTATGCCCACTCCTAATTGCCCTTGTGAAATAGGCAGTGAGCTGCCTTTCTGAACCACTGCAGTCCATGTGGATGAAGTTATAGCCATAGTGCTATCAGGTAGAGTTCAAGATTTTGACTCAACATTGATGAAGGAGTGCAATATCTCAATATAATCATGTATCACTTTTTGGTGACGGGGTGTTTGTGTATCTGCTCCTGCCATTACCCTACAAGGTGGGAGGTGTCAAAGCAGCCTACTGGAGCTGAACGCCTGTATATATGTGGGACCTGCTGTTATCCAGATACAGCATATAGATGAGGTCTAGGAAGGGGCCAAGATCTCTGGGGACTCCAGAGATATCAGGGCAAGAAGGAAGAGTGATTAGATTGAAATTCTCTGGATTCAATTGGAAAGCAAAATGAGAAATCAGGAATAGGCCTTCCCTTTGTTTTTTTTTGTTCAGCTTTTCTTTTCTCCCTCATGAGGTGATTAAAGAATCTTTCTGCGTGGATGGGCAAAGACAGGTTTCTAGATCTTTCTTAGCTCCATATGTAATGTAACCACATGAATGATTTTAAACGGCTACATCCATTACATGATGTGAGTGATTGAATTTCATTTGCTGAGAGCATATTTTTCCTGCTTTACAGTAGAAGACAATCTGTGAAAATGCAGAATGGGAAATGCTGGACTTGTAGCTTGAAAGTTTGTTACTGTGTTGGGTGGAGTATATGGCATTGCATGATAGTGAAAATCAAATCAGCAACTGTTTCAAATCTCTCCTAATTTTAATTTTCAGAGGCGTTATGTAAGTCCGACTAAACTCACACAATTTATGCACCATGCAGTGTCTGGATCTACCCTATAAAATTTTTCCAAGCAGAGAGCATTGATTAGAGGTGAAGAGTTAACCCTGCACCCACCCACTGAAACCCCCTCCAAATAAAAGCTCCAAAATTGGAAGTGCTGAAGTTATTTGTGATATCTCTACACAAACTGAGGATGTAATCTGGGCCCTCACTTCTCTGTGTGCCTCAGTACTGTGTTGAGCAATGCATTTACTCGTTAGACCAGTGGGGATGTTAGACGGTTCTGAAGGGAGACCACTCAGTAGAGATTCTATATTTTGGATTCTTACTGTTGAAGTAACCAAGTGCTTTGTTTTTTTATTCTGCATGTGGCATTGCAAACAATGGCTTTCACAAGTACTCTTGCAATTACTTTAATTATTTAAAAAGTTATTCTTTCCTCCCTACCTTATTAAAAGAGCAGACAATGATGTTCTCTGCTACCTCTGTTAGGTTTGGCCTGTAGTAATGTATTGAGATGGACTCACCTCTGACCCTTGCTCCCATCTGAAAGTTGACCAGCTCACCATTCTTGCTGACCATTCAATCAAACTGAAAACCTGGCATGGAAGGAGGGTCTTTTCTGTTTAAAATAAAGTGCAGTCAGAAGTTCCTGGTACATAGGCTGGAGCGTCGATATCCAATTGGATGGCATGGTGGCTCAGTGGTTAGCACTGGTGCCTCAACGCGGTAGGCACCCAGATTCGATTACAGCCTCAGGTGACTGTGTGGAGTTTGCACATTCTCCCCATGTCAGCGTGGGTTTCCCCCCACAATCCAAAGATGTGTAGGTTAAGTGAATTGGCCATGCTAAATTGCCCATAGTGTTCAAGAATGTGTAGGCTAGGTACATTAGTTAGGGGTAAATATAGGGTAGGGGAATGGGTCTAGGTAGGTTACTCTTCGGAGGGTCGGTGTGGACTTTTTATGCCGAAGAGCCTGTTACCACACTGTAGGGATTCTAATTCCATTATTTTATGAGGCCGCATTTCAATTTTATGTCAAATGAACTGAATGTTTAAATCCAGAGAAGAGCTTTGCCATTTGAATTTGAGCAGGCTGTTCACCCTCCCGAATCTGTGCCATCATTCAGTTAAATCATACCTGAGGGGGATGCTGGGAAAGTGATGGTGGGTGCCTGAGTTGTGGCTATGGCGATATCGTAGTGAGCAGGCATGCCATTTGTGGTCGGTGTCTTTTTGAAAATGGAGAAGATTTAACAACAGACTTCAAGCAGCAAAGTTCACCTGGTGAGAAGGGTTTTACCCTCTTTCATGATTAGAGTTGCCACGTTTGCCTGGTTTGCCAAGACGCAAAAAAAAGTGTTTGAGTCTGCAATTTGCTTGTGCAGAAAACGTGTTGAACACTGTGATAACTTGAATATATCACCAGAATAGGAACAATGCGCTTTCACTGTTAGGCTTGTACATTTTAGATGTTTTACAGAAACTGACTCAATAAAAACACACTGCCAGGAGCAATACCAGGCAGGTGGCAACTCTAACTTTGACATGCAAGCAGCAGACAAAGTATAGTGTAGGAGTAGCCTTCCGAAAGATCCAGTCATAGGGTAGACTTTTTGACTCCCTTCTTCTGTGTTTACAGATGTGACAACCCCAGAGAGGAGCAGGAAGACCTCACCCCCTCCTATGGCCAATGGTGCAGTTATGTCCCAAATTACAGAGACTGATGCCCACACGTCACAAGTCCAAAGAAGAAGACTCCTGAAGGCACCTACGCTGGCAGAGATAGACAGCTCCGACTCTGAGGTAAACAAAAATGTGCTCGTGAACCTAGTCTCTGTTGTTCATTTATTCATGTGTGTGTGTCCACATGTATGTGCATGTGTGAACATAAAAGTACTTGTTCCTGCATGATGTACGTGTGAGCATGTGACAGTGAGTAGTTTTTGAATTGAATTGAATTTATTGTCACGTGTACTGAGGAATACTGTCTTGTGAGCAATACAGGCATTGATACGTATATAATAGGTAAACAGCGACAAATACAAAAACACAGGTACAGGCGAATGTTAAGAATTTGTGAGTCCATTCATTGTCCTAACGACAGTAGGGTAGAAACTGTTTCAAAACCGGCTGGTGCGTGTGTTCAGGCTTCTGTACCTTCTCCCTGATGGTAGCGTTTGTAGAAAAACATGGTTTTTTGCCTGTAGTTAAACATCGGAGAAAGAATTTTAGACTTTTTCTCTTGCACTCAAATCAGGACTGTAGTGCAAGACACCAAATTTAGAAAATTCATGTGTCTAACTTGCTCATCAATCTTGATGAAAGATGAAAGGTGTTGACATCATATCTCTTTCTCTGAAGGGTTTTAAGTTCAGTATTACCAAACACTTAATAATAGAGATATCTGCAGAGTGAAACTACCCATCATGTGTTTAAGTAAGTACACAGGTGATCTCATTGAAACACGTAAGATTCTTAAGAGGTTTGACAGGTTAAAAGCTGAGGGTATCAAACCCTTCATGGGAGAACCTAGGACTTGAGGGCATAGTCTCAGAATAAAGGATGCCAATTTAAGACTGAGATGATGAGGATTCTCTTCTGTTAGAGGGTTCAAAGTCTTTGGGACTTCTTGCTGTGGGGGTAAACTCTTTTTGTATATTTATGACCAAGATAGATCTTGACCACTTGGGAAATCAAAGGTTATGGGGAAAGGGTAAGAAAGTGGAATGTCAGATCACCCATGGATCAGAGAGAATGGTGGAGCAGGTTTGAGAGGCCAAATGGTCTATTTCTTATGGTGAAAGAGAAAGAAAGGAATGGATAAATGTGATGCAATAGATTTGGAGATGGTTCATAGAGTTATATAGCACAAAAACAGACCCTTTGGTCCAACCAGTCCATGCCGACCATATTCCCAAACCAAACTAGTCCCTCCAAACCTTCTTTATTCATGTACTTATCCAAAAGTCTTGTAAATGTTGTAACTGTACCTACATCCACCACTTCCTCAGGCAGTTCATCTCACACATGAACCACTCTCTGTGTAAAAAGGTTTCCCCTCATGTCCTTTTTAAATCTTTCTCCTTTCATCATAAAAATATGCCCCCCAGTTTTGAACTACCTTACCCAAGGGAAAAGACCCATGCTATTTTGTGGAGTATAAAAGTCCAGCACAGATTATTTGGGTCAAATACCTGCTTCTATGCTGATAATTTATGTAATTCTTTAAATACATTAATGTCATTACAGTATTCCTTTTTCCAGTTGATGGAGAAACTGCAGCAACTTAATATGCAAATTCTGTGGCAACTGTTACCATTATTGGGAAATTAAATTCAGTGTCATATCTGGGCGGCACGGTGGCACAGTGGTTAGCACTGCTGCCTCACAGCGCCAGAGACCTGGGTTCAATTCCTGCCTCAGGTGACTCTGTGTGGAGTTTGCACGTTCTCCCCGTGTCTGTGTGGGTTTCCTCCGGGTGCTCTGGTTTCCTCCCACAGTCCAAAAATGTGCAGGTTAGGTGAATTGGCCAAGTTAAATTACCCGTAATGTTAGGTGAAGGGGTAAATGTAGGGCAATGGGTCTTGGTGGGTTTCGCTTCGGCGGGTCGGTGTGGACTTGTTGGGCCGAAGGGCCTGTTTCCACACTGTAAGTAATCTAATCTTCTTGGGGTTGGAGTCATCTCAATCTCATATCTTTGTACTGTATTAAAAGCTGGAATATTGGTCTTGATTCAGAGTGATTGTATTTATTTCCTTTTGTTCATGGGATGTGGGCATCACTGGCCAGCCAGTGTTTATTGCCCATCCCTAATTGCCCAGAGGGTAGATAGGAGTCAGCCACATTGCTGTGGGTCTGGAATCACGTATAGGCCAGAGCAGATAAGGTTGTCAGATTTCCTTCCCTAAAGGACATTAGTGAACCAGCTTGGTTTTTATGAAAATGAACAGCATCAGGCTGTGTTTTGTCCAAATTTTTATTGAGTTTGGAATTGAAGCCCACACGTGTTTTTTAGGTCTTTGCCATATTGATTAACGTTCTTACTTATTCCCGATTTTGGTGCTTTCTTATGCACTGATGGGATGTGGGTGTTGCTAGCTGGTCAGCATTTATTACCAATCCCTAGTTCCCCTTGAGAAGCTGGTGGTGAACTGCATTCTTGAACCGCCGCATCCATATGCTGTTGGTTGACCCATAATACCCTGAGGAAGGAAATTCCAGGATTTTGACTCAGTGACAGTGAAGAAATGGTGATATATTTCCAAGTCAGGGTGGTGAGTGGCTTGGAGGGGTACGTGCAGGGTGGTGTTCCCATGTACCTGCTGCCCTTGTCTCTCTAGATGGCAGTGGTCATCGGTTTGGAAGGTGCTGTCTAATTTCTGTAGATTGTACAGAACTGCTGCTGTCGAGAGAATGGATGTTTGTGAATATGGTATCTATCCATCGGGCTGGATGATGTCAAACAAGGAGAGTGCAGTTGGAGTGCAGCAAGTGGGCAGTAAATTGCAGCCAAGCTAGCAATGGCTACATCCCTTGAATAATTAAAAGAAACGGTACATGGACCATATGATTCAGAGCAGGAGTAGGGCCAATGGACCTTTGAGTCTGCTGCACCTTTCAGAAAATCAATGTTGACCTTCTAGCAGTCTTCATTTTCCCATCCTATGCTTTTATACATTATCCCTTCCCTAGTGGAACATTACTAGAAGAAACTATTACTTAGATTAGATTACTTACAGTGTGGAAACAGGCCCTTTGGCCCAACAAATCCACATCGACCCTCCGAAGAGCAACCCACCCAAACCCATTCCCCTACATTTACCCTTTCACCTAACACTAGGGGCAATTTAAGCTTTTCGGATGCTGCCTGAATTGCTGTGCTCTTCCAGCACCACTGATCCAGAATCTGGTTTCCAGCATCTGCAGTCATTGTTTTTACCTCGCAATTTAACATAGCCAATTCACCTAACCTGAACATTTTTGGGCTGTGGTAGGAAACCCACTCAGACACGGGGAGAATGTGCAAACTCCACACAGACAGTTGCCTGAGGTGGGAATTGAACCCAGGTCTCTGGCACTGTGAGGCAGTGTGCCACCCATAAAAGTCAGTTCAGAAACCACAACACTACAATGGCTGGGAATTGAACCCGGGTCAACTGCTTGGAAGGCAGCTATGCTCACCACTATACCACCATCACCCTGCCAGCTATAATTAAACGCACCCGTTCCCTGACCGGGAATTGAACCCAGGCCACAGGGGCGAAAGCGCTGTTTAAGCATTGTGTGAATTTTAATTAGACATCACCCAATTTTTTTTAATAGATATTTTTATTAGAAATTTAACATTTTTACAAGTTTACAAAAATAAACAAAACTCTCAACTACAAATATTGATATACAATTAAATCAAATATACAATAGCCAAAATTTAACAAAAGAAAAAAATACCGAAAAAGAAAAAAAAACTCAACTGTCTACTAATCTAACGTACAACTAACCAGAGTGTATATTTAAGTCTCTTACATGCTCGGAATGTGTTAACATCAGATGTAATAAAACCCGTATTCATGCGGGATTCCTCTCCTAAGGGGCCCCGGACCAGCCAGGTTTGTAATCTCAATTAAATAAAAGCCCTTGTTAGGATAGCCGAAATATCTGTATTTATGTAATTCAAAAAGGGCTGCCATATTTTATAAAATAATTCGGTCTTTCGGTGCACCATATTTGTAAGGAAGTCAAGGGGAATACATTCCATAATTAATCTGTGCCAATTTGAAAGTCCAGGAGGGCCCTC
>NC_057713.1:12849037-12854200 GCF_004010195.1 Chiloscyllium plagiosum
TGACATTTATGTTGATTAGAGTAGAAAGAAAAATCTCTACCCTGTGGATGAAGACATCTCCATTCATCTACTAATCCTAATTCTTTGTTCAGATCCATCAATTGTCTAGATCTGGGAGATACTCCTGCAGTACTCTTGGGAATCCTATCTATTTCCGGATTCATAATACAATTAAAGTCTCCCCCTATAATTATGTGACGGGCATCAAAAGCCATCAATTTTGAAAAGGCTTCCGTTATAAATTTAAAGGGGTGTGCCGGGGGGGGGGTGGCAGTACAAATTTAAAATCCCATATTCCTCTCCATTTATGAGGGCTTTAATCAAGATATATCGTCCAGATTCGTCTTTTATCTGCTTTAGGATTTTGAAAGGGAAATTCTTCTGAACAAGAATAACAACTCCCCTGCTTTTTGAGCTAAAAGAAGAAAAAAAGGCCTGATCAAATCCACCCTGTCGTAATTTCAAGTGTTTTTTATCCAACAAGTGTGTCTCCTGTAGGAGAGCTATATCAACTCTTTCTTTCTTAAGATTTGATAATATTTTCTTCCTTCTGACTGGCGAATTACTCCCCTTGACATTCCAGATGCACCACTTAACCGACTGATCAACCATAATCATCTGGGCAAATCCGAGACCCCTCGGGAGGGGAAACCCTATCCAGAACATCCCGAGCGCAGAGCATATAAAATTTACAAAAATAAAGGCTCTCTAATACACTCACAACAGTATAATAAAAAACTATTTCTAAATTAAAAAAATATAAAATGTATCTAAGTGTATTCCCGCCTCAGGTGACTGACTGTGTGGAGTTTGCACGTTCACCCCGTGTCTGCGTGGGTTTCCCCCAGGTGCTCCGGTTTCCTCCCACAGTCCAAAGATGTGCAGGTCAGGTGAATTGGCCATGCTAAATTGCCTGTAGTGTTAGGTAAGGGGTAAATGTAGGGGTATGGGTGGGTTTCGCTTCGGCGGGTCGGTGTGGACTTGTTGGGCCGAAGGGCCTGTTTCCACACTGTAAGTAATCTAATCTAAGTGGAGATTTTCCCCCTTGTTCCCAGGGGGTGTCACTTCCTCTCCAAAAGTCCATCATAGCCTCTCCCAACCAATGCCCCATCCTTGACTCAGGCACTCCTCAATAAAATGAGGAGAATTCAGATATAATACAAAGCTAGAGTTAACAGTGAGCACCCTACCCCCACCCATACCAACACCTGGATATATTTGGTAATGTTAATACCATATATAAATATATAACTATAAAATTACAACCTCAACAAATAATAATTAAATATAATAATACAAAATAACAAGGGAGAAACAACTCCGCTCCTAAAGACAGAGGTAAAATAGAATAAGGCAACCACCTCCCCCCACCAACATTAACCATACCCCCAGCTCACA
The DNA here is from genome assembly GCF_004010195.1 of Chiloscyllium plagiosum. Classification (NCBI taxonomy): domain Eukaryota; kingdom Metazoa; phylum Chordata; class Chondrichthyes; order Orectolobiformes; family Hemiscylliidae; genus Chiloscyllium; species Chiloscyllium plagiosum. The sequence goes on from NC_057713.1 coordinate 12,850,436, forward strand.
CACACACATATATACATAAAATAATAAAAGAAAACAACCCCAAGGGGGGGGGAGGAAATCAAATCCCCTCTTCTTTCCCCCCCCCCATGATAGTATTAAACAGTAAGGTAAGAAAAAAAAAGGGGGGTATATAAACCAAAGCAGGGGGAAAGGCAAACCAACATCCATTGTCTCTTACAATTTATCTAAGAGAGTCCAAGAATTCCTTAGCCTTTTCTAGTGATCCGAAGTTATATACGGATCCTTCATGGTTAAAGCGTAGCATCGCTGGGTAGCGTAAGGAGTACTGAATATTTAAGTCCCATAGATCATAGCTTGGGGGTCTTTTCCAAGATTTCTAGAAGCTTCTAGGAGTATCTGCCTCTCCCTATAGCTCTGCAACCGGAACAGAACCGGGCGTGGGTGCTGGTTCGAGCCGGGCCCGCGTATTGCGACCCAGTAGGCCCATTCTACCCTTACCTGGCCTGATCCAGCTTACAGATTTAAAAGCTGTGGCAGCCACTGCTCGAGGAACGCTGTAAGCTGGCCTTCCTCTTCCCGTTCGGGAAGGCCCAGCAAACGAATACTGTTTCGACGACCTCGATTATCGAGGTCGTCAATGTAATTCTCTAAGGTCCGGACTCGCTGTTCGAGAGTCCGGACCTGATCCACGGCCGATTGCGCTGTAGTTTCGGAGGACGCGGCCTTTAACTCCGCCCCTCCAACTTGGCGCTCGATTTCCTGGATGTCTCGGTCGTGCTTCTGCAGCGCGGCCGAGAGTGAGTCCCATCGATTTCGGGATTCTTCAATAAAAGCGTCGATCTTCTCATCCAGTTTGGAGATCATTTCTACAAGGCTTGTCACTGTAGGTAAGCCCCAGGGGCGGCTGCAGACGTCTCTGCTGCATCTGGAGAGGTTGGGAGAGGGGGTCCTGCTTGCTGAGAGCTGCGGGCTCCCTTCCCTTTGGTCATTTTTACTAAATATTAGATTGTTTAAATTTAATATTAACCAACTAATTAAATTAAACAGCTATTATAAATGATTTGGTGAGTGTGATGGGGGTGGGTGACCCACTTTACCCAAGTCTTGGGAGGAGCACTATAGACTCAGACTTGCTGGGTCGCCGCCATCTTGGATCCCCCCAGACATCACCCAATTTAAGTCAAGGTGATGAGTAATGGTACTTAACCTTCAATGTGTTGTGATTATGAAAACCTACTTGTTTATCATTGGCCTGAAGTTCACATTCTCAGTTAGACCAGTCATGCTGACTATACAATGGAACCATTCAAATTTGTTGGGTAGACATAATAACATGAACAGTGCTGCTCTGGGAGAGTTTTCATGCATTTTGATGCGTTTGTTTTCTAAAATGCCCTATTCGTGTCTTATGCTCGGATCATCTGATGTATGCAGTGTATCTGTGTCACCAATTCAGAATGTCAGTGCAATTTTCAATTGTTCAATTGTTTGTCGTTTGACTAGTGTGTGTGCCTGTTTGTGGTCTGCTGTTAGTTAAATCTGTGTTTAACTGGAGAAACATAAACTAAACTGAAAGCCAGCAGAAGTTGTAAATATGAGAGAGTTTTAAAGTTCCTGTTTGGACTTGGAATCATATAGAGATGGCATTGTAGTTTCTGAAGTGTAAAACATAAATGTCAGGGTCCATGCTTTGTGACTAAAATGTTGACGCAGTGTGCCTTTATTTATTTTTCATCTGGGTTAAGTGAAGATGGTGAGTTTATGCATGGTCAACAGATGCTGGCCATTTTGGTCTTGGGTGACCAGCTCCACTTGTGTGGGAGCTGCTGACTTTGTTAGATTTCACTCTCCCATAGGCCAGCTGTCTCCAGCCTCGGGTTATGAAGTGGGTTCTATGACTGTAGCGTATTGAAAATAGAGACAATAGAATAGAATAGAAATTTATTGTGACGTGTACTCTTACTTGAAAGGTTTTATAAGTCACCCCACCACAGCACCTACACTAATGGCAGAATTCAGAGATAATAATTTTAAAAAAGTAAAATGAAGGCAAAGTTCATCACAGTTCAGTTAACGGCTCCTGGGCTCAGGAAAAGCCATAAGGAACAATGGAATATCTTGAAGATGCAGCCTGGATGATATCGCCTTTCTGTAATAAAACCGCCATTCCAGTATGATACCGCCATTCCGGGATAATGCTACCACTCCAGGATCATAGCACCATTCCAGAATGATGCCACCACACCAGGATGACGCCACCATTCTGGGATAATGCCGCCACACCAGGATGTACCAACTCTCTCCGGGATGATGCCACCATTCTGGGATAATGCCGCCACACCAGGATGTACCAACTCTCTCCGGGATGATGCCACCATTCTGGGATAGTGCTGCCATTCCAGGATGATGCTGCCGTTCCGGGATGACATCGCCACTCGGGATGATGCTGTCACTCAGGGGTGATGCAGCCATTCCAAGATGATACCACCATGCTGGGCCGCTGGAATACCTTGAAGCTGAAGATGAAGAAGACCTTCGCATGGGGAAGGGACCTGCACTCTGGGTCAAGACCACCATGCCGTGCTGAGACCACCACACCACTTCGCTTCCTGGGGCCTGGTTGTAGACCTGGAGCTTTGGCCCAGACTGCAAGTCCAGGCCAGGGGGAATCAACCCTGGGCCCATTCCTTACTCACAGAGAGACCCCGGCTGGAGTGAAGCCGTGTCTGGTGTTGTTGCCATTGGAGGCCTCCTCCTTCACCCGGTCACTCTCCAGACTTAAATGAAAAGGAAAAGAAAAGAGAAAAATGAAAAGAAAAGAAAATAAAAAGAGCTCAATAAAAAAAGAAGGAAAGAAGAGAAGGAACGCTGACAGGAGCAGGCGATCCCCAGGCTCGGCTCAGCTACTCTGCCACCATCTTGATATAATGGATAGAGAGAGAGAGAGAATCCCATCATGGAATTGTTCCTGACTCTGGACTGGGTCAGCTAAACCTGGTTTTTCAAAATTAGAGCTGAACTGGTTAACAACAATCTTCCACAATGCTGTCAGTTGTGTGTTGGCTATTCACACTCTACTCCACACACACTGTAATGCAGAATCTATGATGAGACTCAAGTAAGGGGCTGAAGGAATGTGATACTGTCAGAGGTGCTGCCTTCCGGATGTTCTGAATCCATCAGGCCTCATTTCTGATCATCTTCTCTGCAGCACTTTGTTGCCCATTTTATCCCTATAATTGTGGCATAAAATAACACTCTCTCACTTCAGATCTGTGTTCACTGGGGAAGACACAAGCAATCTCCCAGAGGTAACAGTGGCTGAAAGACCTGAACTTAAGGGAATTTATATTTGCCAGGAATTGGTGTTGGAGAGACTGTTAGGTCTGAAGGTTGATAAGTCCCCGGGGCCTGAGGTGGCTTGAGAAATCGTGGATGCGTTGGTGATTATTTTCCAGAGTTCGATAGATTCAGGATCAGTTCCTGCGGATTGGAGGGTGGCTAGTGTTGTACCACTTTTTAAGAAAGGAGCGAGAGAGAAAGCAGGAAATTATAGACCAGTTAGTCTATTATAAAGGATGAAATTACGACACATCAGGATAGCAGTAACAGGATAGGTCAGAGTCAGCATGGATTTATGAAGGGGAAATCATGCTTGACTAATCTTCTGGAATTTTTTGAGGATGTAACTGAAGATGGACAAGGGAGATCCAGTGGATGTAGTGTACCTGGACTTTCAGAAAGCTTTTGATAAAATCTTACATAGAAGGTTAGTGAGCAAAATTAGGGCACATGGTATTGGGG
>NC_057713.1:12854644-12860426 GCF_004010195.1 Chiloscyllium plagiosum
ACTCTGGAGGCAGGAAACATGTTTCCGCTGATGGGTGAGTCCCGAACCAGAGGACACAGCTTAAAAATAAGGGGTAGGCCATTTAGGACAGAGATGAGGAGAAACTTCTTCACCCAGAGATGGTGGCTGTGTGGAATGCTCTGCCCCAGAAGGCAGTGAAGCCCCAGTCTCTGGATTCGTTTAAGAAAGAGTTGGATAGAGCCCTCAAGGATAGTGGAATCAAGGGTTATGGAGATAAGGCAGGAACAGGATACTGATTAAGGGTGATCGGCCATGATCATATTGAATGGTGGTGCAGGCTCGAAGGGCAGAATGGCCTACTCCTGCACCTATTGTCTATTGTCTATTATTTATGACTAGCCAGCAGAACACTGCAGTACCACAATAAAAAATAGTTTACAAACATAACTGACATTTGAATCAAATTTTATTTAATTTGTTCAGGGGATGTGGGCATTGCTGCCTGGGCCAATATTTATTACCCATCCCTAATTTCCCTGAGCTGCCGCCTTGAACTGCTGCAGTCCTTGAGGTGTACGGCATCCACAGCACTGTTAAAGCCTGCAACAGCAATATAGTTCCAAGTCGGAAATAAAAACAGAGTGCTGGAGAATCTCAGAAAATCTGTCAGCGAGAGAAAAACAGAGTTAATGTATTGAATTTGATATGTTTTTTTTCAGAATGGTCAACACTAATCCTAGAATCCCTACAATGCAGCAAGAGACCATTCAGCTCATTGAGTCCACACTGACCATCTGAAGAGCATTCCAACCAGACCCAACCCCCTGCCCTGTCCCTGTAATCCTGCATTTCCCATGGCCAATCTACCTAACCTGCACATCTTTAGACTGTGGGAGGAAACTGGAGCATCCAGATGAAACCCACGCAGACATCATGCAAACTCCACAGACAGTCACCTGAGGCTGGAATCAAACCCAAGTCCCTGACACTGTGAGGCAGCAGTGCTAACCATTAAACCACCGTACCACATATTAATCCTTTCTTTTAGTGCTTTTACCATTGAAGAGACTATATCAATATCCAAAATGCTAAGCATCTTTTGACTTGGTAAATGATACTCAGATGTGTATTGGCAGTATTTTTCATTTGGTTTCTGTAATTGATATAATTTTAGCAATTAAGAAAATAATATCCTTTCCTCTATACAGATTGCCACCTAGTGGCCAATGTATGAATGAATAAACCTTATCATCTTCAGTTCCAAAAGCAGGTTAACCCACAGCAACACTGTCTTCATGGAAGGTCGGGGTCAAGGAGACAGGTCCAAATCCATCCCAATCTGAAACCCTGCTGCCCAACCAACCGAGTCCCCAAGGAATCAGAGTTGCTTTGGCTTGTGTAGTCTGTAACAATTGATAGCGCCAATAGAGACTGCACTTTCCTTTCCATCAGAACTGATCAGGAGCCACTCCCACCAGCCTGGGATTTGGAAGGATTTAAATAGAACATAGAACATTACAGCGCAGTACGGGTCCTTCGGCCCTCAATGTTGCGCCAACCCGTGAAACCAATCTGGAGCCCATCTAACTTGCACTATTCCACTCTTGTCCATATGCCTATCCAATGACCATTGAAATGCTCTTTAAGTTGGCGAGTCTACTACTGTTGCAGGCAGTACATTCCATGCCCCTATTACTCTCTGAGTAAAGAAACTACCTCTTACATCTGTTCTATATCTATCACCCCCTCAATTTAAAGCTATATCTCCTCGTGCTAGCCATCGCCATCGAAGAGAAAGGTTCTCCCTGTCCACCCTACCTAACCCTCTGATTATCTTATATGTCTCAATTAAGTCACCTCTAAACCTTCTTCTCCCTTACAAAAACAGCCTCAGTTTCCCCAGCCTTTCCTCATAAGATCTTCCTTCCATACCAGGCAACATCCTAGTGAATCTCCTCTGAACCCTTTCCAAAGTTTCCACATCTTTCCTATAATGCGGTGACCAAAACTGTACACAATACTTCAAATGTGGCCGCACCACAGTTTTGCATAGCTGCAGTATAATCTCATGGTTCCAAAACTCTATCCCTCTACTAATCAAACCTAACACACCATATGCATTCTTAACAACCCTATCAACCTGAGTGACAACTTTCAAGGATCTATGTACCTGGACACCATGATCTCTCTGCTCATCTACACTACCAAGAATCATACCATTAGCCCTGTACTCTGCATTCCTGTTACTCCTTCCAAAATGAATCGCCTCGCACATTTCCACATTAAACTCCATTTGCTACCTATCAGCCGAGCTCTGCAGCTTATCTATGTCTCTCTGTAACCTACAGCATCCTTCGTCATTATTTACAACTCCACCGACCTTAGTGTCATCTGCAAATTTACTAACCCATCCTTCAATGCCCTCATCTAGGTCATTTATAAAAATGACAAACAATGGACCCAAAACAGATCCTTGCGGTACCCCAAGAGTAATTGAACTGCAGGATGAATATTTCCCATCAACCACCACTCCTTTCAGTTAGCCAATTTCTGATCTAAATCACCCTCAATCCCGTGCCTCTGTATTTTGTGCAATAGCCTACTTTATCAAATGCCTCACTGAAATAACTGTTGCTATTCAACCAGTTGATCATGCTCTGAATGCACCAAGTCCCAGACTGATACTTGTAACTGGCTCAGAGGCTGGGACACTGCCCAATGTGTCACAAGACCCCACAATAAACTTTGTGCTGGCTTTCATGCCTGAGGAAGCACAGCTGCAACTGAATGGAACACAACAGAGAAAAACTTGTATTTTCATAGCACCTTTAACACAGTAAGGTGGCCCAAAGCATTCTATGGGAGCGTTATCGAGAACAAAATATGATATTAGGCCACACAAGGAGATGCTAGAGCAAATGATCAGAGATGACTGAGAGTGAGGTTTAAGGAAAGAAGGAATTCCAGAGAATTGACTCTTGGGAACTGAAGGCATGGTCACCAATGGGAGCTCAATAATTAAAACCAGTGGTGTCCAAGAGACCGAAATTGGACCATGGCAATCTCAAAGATCTGTGGTGTCAGAGGACATTACAGAAACAGGGTGGGCCAAGATCATAAGAGATTTGAAAACAAGGATGAGACTTTAAGTTAAGGCATGGCTGGGAGGTGATGTTAGTTAATAAACTCAGGAATGATGGATAAGCAGGATTTCCTGAAACTTAGGACCTGAGAAGCAGAGGCTTGGATTCCCATCAAGATTACAAAGAATAGAACATGGGAGACCGGCCAGAAATGTGTTTGAATAGTACAGCCTAAAGATTACAAAGGCTTGGATGTAGATAAGCAGCTTAATAAAGGCAGATATAAAGTTGGCCCATGTTAGACTTTTGTTGAGAGTGTGTTGCTGGAAAAGCACAGCAGGTCAGGCAGTGTCCGAGGAGCAGGAAAATTGACATCCAGCAACACACTCTCAACTCTGATCTCCAGCATCTTATTGTCTCCATATTAGACGTCTGTCTTACTCTTTCATGGAAAGTGGGTGCTGCTGGCAAGGCAAGTGTTTGTTGCCAGTCTTCAATTGTTTTAGTCTGTTTCAGAGGGCAGTTAAGAGTCACCCACATTATTGTGGGTCTGAAGTGACATGGAAGCCAGACCAGGTAAGAAGGGCAGATTTCCTTCCTTAAAGGGCATTATTGAATCAGATGGGCTTTTATCATAATTGTAGTTTCAGGGTCATCATTACAGTCACAGAAATTACTGGAGAAACTCAACAGGTCTGGCAGCATTTGTGGCTTATTGGACTCGAACCATAACTCTGCTTCACTCTCCACAGGTGCTGCCAGACCTGCTGAGATTCTCCACTTTCTGTTTGTGTTTCAGATCGTCAGTGTCTGCAGTTCTTTTTTGATTTATCAGCTTTACTGATGATTGTTTTATATTCCAAATGTTCTTATTTGAAATTTAAAAAATGGTAGAATTTAAACTGCTTAATAATTGAGTGGTCCACAGATTGTCGTTTCCCAGGCACTGAAGGTTAGGTTGGAAGGCTGGTATTTCCTGGAACATGGAAGGTTAAGGAGTGAATCAATAATCTTAAATTTTGAAAATGTTAAGTTTAAAACAACTTTAAATTTGGAGAAAAGCCTTTCAGGAACTCTCTCCCTAAAAAAGTAGCAATTGCTCGCTGAATTAAGAATTTCTAATATGAGATCGACAGATTGATGTTATTCAAGGAATATGAAGCAATGGTGGGTGATTGGAGTTAGGATACAGACTTGCCATGACTTCATTGAATGCAGGAGCAGTGTAGAGGGGCTGAATGGCCTGTTCCTAATCCTGTGTTTCCTTTCCAAATTTTCATTGCTGAGTGTAGGTGTACCTCGAGTCTGAAAAGTACGGCTCCCTTTGCCAAGGATGATCATGAAAACTTTTGTTGTTAGATTGACATTTTTGTGAAGAAGACATTAGCTACCAGGAGTTTGTAAAGTAGTTCAACTCAAAATAAAGTCTGAATTAATTGTTGGGTTACTGTATTCACATTCATCTGTCACCCTTCGACTCATCGAAGACAATCATCCTCACCTGCAAAGGATTAGTCTGTATACACACAAAAGCAAAACTTGTTCTAAAAAACTCAACGAGTCAGGCAGCATCCGTGGAGAGAAAGTAGAGTTAATGTTTCAAGTCCAGCGACCCTTCTTCAGAAATGTTCATCCTGCTTTCTCTCCACAGATGCTGTCAGACTTACTGAGTTTTTCCAGCAATTTCTGCTTTTGTTTCTGATTTTTAGCAACCATGGTTCTTTGGGATTTTTTGAATTGTCTGTACACATACATTTGATTGACAATAACAGTGCTGTGCAGTTCAGATACCAACCAGCACGTAGCTTCCACTTGCATTTCTATATTTGGCTGTTTTTTGTTTCTTCAAAAGGAGGAGAGGATTAAGATGTTGAGGAGCAGTTCCAGTGGATCAACATTTAAAGTGGAAGACAGCTCCCCGGACACTCCAAATGGCAAAAAGAGTAAGTAAGGTGGAATCTGTCCACACGCACTGAGTCACAGCAGAAAACTCCATGGAAGCAAGGTCACATGGTTTTAATGAGCTGAACCTTCATTAATTAATCAACACAGAGCAGGGAGCTGGTGGGTAAAGAGTCATAGTCATAGGGTCATAGAGATGTACAGCATGGATACAGACCCTTTGGTCCAACCTGTCCATGCTGACCAGATATCCCAACCCAATCTAGTCCCACCTGCCAGCACCCGGTCCATATCCCTCCAAACCCTTCCTATTCATATACCCATCCAAAAGACTCTTAAATGTTGCAATTGTACCAGCCTCCACCACTTCCTCTGGCAGCTCATTCCATACCCTCTGTGTGAAAAAGTTGCCCTTTAGGTCTTTTTTATATCTTTCTCCTCTCACCCTAAATCTATGCCCTCTAGTTCTGGACTCCCCGACCCCAGGGAAAAGACTTTGCGTATTTACCCTATCCATGCCCCTCATAATTTTGTAAACCTCTATAAAGTCACCCCTCAGCCTCTGACGTTCCAGGGAAAACAGCCCCAGCCTGTTCAGCCTCTCCCTATAGCTCAAATCCTCTAACCCTGGCAACATCCTTGTAAACCTTTTCTGAACCCTTTCAAGTTTCACAACATCTTTCCAATCAGAAGGAGACCAGAATTGCACGCAATATTCCAACAGTGGCCTAACCAATGTCCCGTACAACCGCAACATGACCTCCCAACTCCTGTACTCAATACTCTGACCGATAAAGGAAAGCATATCAAACGCCTTCTTCACTATACTATTTACC